>NC_047126.1:30323131-30623131 GCF_009829125.3 Periophthalmus magnuspinnatus
TACTGACCACTGCAGACCAGAAATACTCCACAGGACTAGACCTATAAGTAATGAGGATCAAACCAAGACTAAACCAGGTCTAACCCACGACTAAAACAGAACTAAAACAGGTCCAGCCCAAGACTACAGCAGGATCAAACCAAGACTAAACCTGGTCCAAGATTTAAGCAGGACTAAACCAGGAATAAACTAGGACTGAACTAGGTTGAATCCAGGATTTAAATTGAACTAATCCAGGACTAAACCAGGTCTAACCTAAAACTAAAGCAGGACTAAAGTAGGTCTAATTCAGGATTTAAGCAGGACTAGATCAGAAATAAAGCAAGATTAAAGGAAGACTGAAGCAGGTCTAACCCAGGACTAAACCAGGAATAAACCAGGAATAAACTGGGTCTAATCCCAGATTTAAACAGGACAAACCCAGGATTAAAACAGGACTAAAGCAGGACTAAACCAGGTCTAAACCAGGACTTAACCAGATCGTAAACACTTAGATACCGATCACTGAAAGTCACTTAAAGGTAAAGGCACTTAAAACTGAAATGACTCAAACTATATTTAAACGCAGTTGTCAAAGCCTGCCGACTCCTGTGCTTCAGTGCTTTTCCATGCATAGTTGTTACTGAGTTGTTACATAGTTGTTCTTCTTGTCTTCACCTCTCTCTCATCACATGACTGACCCTCCTGTTTCTACTCTCTCTGTTTTTTTGTTTTTGTTTATTTTATCTTCTGTCTCTCTCCCCTCCCTCTTTCCTCCCCACACACCCCCAACAACATGCCGCTATAACAGGACGAGAAATACTGGAGTCGCCGGGTCAAAAACAACGAAGCCGCCAAGAGATCCCGGGATGCGCGGAGGCTGAAGGAAAACCAGATCTCCGTCCGGGCCGCGTTTTTGGAGAGAGAGAACGCCGCGCTACGCCAGGAAGTCGCCGATATGCGGAAGGAGCTCGGGCGCTGTCGGAATATCATCAACAAATACGAGAGTCGCCATGGAGACTTGTGAGGAGAGAGGCGAAACAAGAAGGCGGAAATTTTTTCAGAGTTTTTTCGGATAGAAAGGATATAGGGTACAAAGGCAACCCAATTACAACTGCACTTTAGTTGGAAGTTGGAGCAGAGGGAGGAAATGTAGACTTGTAGTAAGCTCCGTGCCACACCGGATTTAAACGTTGATTATTTTTGGGGTGAATTTTTTAGCAAGCTAATCACCAGCAACACATTTTAAGCTAATCTCTGCATACATGGAATTACACAATGTACACAGTTTTACATTTTTTACAGTGTCATATATATATAAATGCTCTTTTAATTGTGATTTTCATTGGTGGTAATTGTAGTTCACTAAATTGTAAAATGCTAAATAGTTTGTCTATGGCTAAAGGCTATAGATCAGTTAGCATCTGGCCTGTTATTATTGAGCGCAGTTGAAAGTTAGTTCATAAAAAAGAAACAAAAAAATGTAACTGAAATACTCAACAGTTACGAATAAATGTTATGACAATATATGGGTTTCAATTTCATGTTGATAGGCGCCATTTTGTCCATACAAAACATATACAATATTTAGTTTTGAACTGCTAATCATCAAAATTCACAGATTTTATTCAACAAAAAGTTCAACAAAAATCCCCATAATTTAAACTAATGGTCTTTCTTGAGTTACCAGGTCAAATTGTATGTGTTCTACATGCGCATTAGTTCTCATATATCTGGACCTTGAGACCAGTCAGTAAGATATATAGGGTTGAACCAAGAGTTTATTAAATGAAATGAACTATGCCACTTAAAAAATATTGTACATTAAAACAGCTTTTCTGAACAACTTTCACAACCTCTGTAAATACTACTTAATGAACACTTATTCCATGTATGAGTGGTTTGTACATTGCTGGAGAGGTATTGGTTTGTCATTTTAGACTTGCTGGTCAATTCACACGTACTGTATCATTGTATTGTCCTAACCTAGCGCCCCCTTGTGGATTCGCCCCACTAGCGCTTATGTCCAGTGTGGCTCTGGGTTTGTACAAGTAGTGCGTCTCTCACCTCTCAACTTTGACCTCTTCTATACACAGTGTTGAACTCACAATACAAACCCAATGGAAGCAAAACAATTTCACTTTTTAGAGCTTTTCAAAGGCATGGACACAAGTGGTTCAAATGTGTAATTATTTTCTATAAATAGGACACAATACTGATATAACGTGTATATTTTTCGATCTGGGCAGATGAGAAGGTGGGGCTCGTCCAGTAAAGCAGGAAGAAATGGTTGCAGGGATTTCGTCCATAGAGATTTTGACATAGGATTATTAATGTATATTTTTCTAATAGCAGAGATAGCCGCAAGAGGAGGAATTTGGAGATAATCTTTTGTATATTTTCTATATGGGGAGGGTCGGGGCTGTGAGCTGTGTAGTCACGGGGCCATGCGTAAATCTTTTCCTCCCAGCTTTTAACCGCTTAAAGTGCGTATGACAGGTTAGATCCCTCATTTCACTAAAACATGGTTAACATCACTGTAGTTTATAATTTTACTTCCTGATTGGACATGGACAGCAAATATCACATACACAGAGGTAATTACATAGCTGTTACCTAGCAACCATACTGTAAACAAGGGCCAAAACGTGTTAAATTAGTGTTTAATCTGTTACAAAAACGCCTTCCTTGTGCGTAAACTGGTTCTATGCACAGCAGCTTCACTGTTAGTGTCACTACTTCCTGTCCAGTTTTATCTCCATGAGGTTTTTGCTGAGTCATGCTAAAATGAATAAATATTTAAAGATCAGACAGTGGACAGAGAGCTGCAGGTGTGAAGCACTACACAAATAAAATAAATACTTCAACAGAGACACTTCTGTGGTTAGAAAGAGACATGTTTGTGTCTCAATGCTAACGCTAATACTAACTTTGAGGCATAACATAGCAGCGCTACAAACTGAACTATTCTACATATAAAAATTATTCTGTACTTTTTATTTAAATTTTACTAGATTGGTTTTTATGTTTTCCAATTTTAATAAAAGTGACTGTTAGCTTTGAGACACAGTGAGCTAGCTGTGCTCTGAGCCTATTGTCTCAGCATTTGGAAATTTGTTTGCATTGATGACATTGGTAGAGCTGTTCCTTTTCAAAACTATTTGCTAATTCCTCTATTTTTGTACTTTTCTTTTCCACTTTTTTCTCCACACACTGACACTTCCCTGATGTAAAACTATGTTAAATATTTAGCACGGGTACTATCCACCAAACCAACTCAGAATTATAAAAACATGAAAACCTGTCATATGCACTTTAACAACAACGTCTATTTTAAAATGCAAAGCTGGACAGTTGGAAGCTCTTTGAGAATGTATCTAGGCTGATTCAGGTATTTTCAGACAGAGAATCTTAGTAATGATTGTTTCTGATGGGCCTCACTCGGGCAGTGGTGGAATATAACGTTGTATAGTTTTACAATCTTTCTGTTCGTTTCATTGTGGACATTTGGGTTAAACTTCTCTTCTGTGTTGATTTTGCGAACGGACATTTTGGAGGAGTGACAGAGGGGAAACAGAGAGACAACTTCAAATAATTATTATGCAAATACATCTGTAACTCCAAGTATGATACAGACCAAATAGCTAGTGTATTTAAATAGAAAGTCATTCCTGAAAACACTATTCTGGTCAATTTCAATCGCAATTTGACAGTTCATATTGTCAAACTAATATATTTGTTGCCATAGTTACAATGACAGAGCAATTTTTTCTGCTGATAAACAAAATTAACGTGTGAATAAGGCTTAATCAGGCTAGAAACAGGACTATTTATACTGATTGTTAACTAGCAAATATGAAAAGTCATGATCATCTTTGTCATCTTTATTCTAGGTAAAAAAAACAACAAAACTGTAGTAGTTATCTGACAAATTCTTGACCAAAACCAAAAAGTCCAAACACTGCACAAATTAAATAAAAATTTGCTATCAATTTTTTCAGTACAATTTGCTCCCCCCATTGGTTCTAATTACCATACGGTTCATAATAAAAATATAATTGCCATTAAGTCACATTTTGAGGACTTTTTTGACAATTATTAAATATAAAATTGTTAATTGCTATGGCAACAATCCCAATTTCATCATTCTAAAGCCCAATGGACAGTTCAGCAACAATATAGGATCATTGTCATTGTCCCTATTTCACACATTATAGCAGCGTACTTCACAGACTAGCTATCCTCTTTTCCACACCTCCGTTCCTCTTTCTCTCTCTCTGTTTCCTCATCCATCCTGAAAGTGCAAATATGACACTGTTGCCGGGTTGATTTGCTGCGATGGTTAGCATGCACTCTCTCACCTTTACTGTGTTTGTCCCTTATAGACGAATGGTGCTCATCGTTTCCAACCCCAAAACACAAAACAGACTAAACTGCCTAAACCCTTTTATTTGTCTATTAAACCTTTATTTTAATTTTGTTGATTTTTTTTGTTGAAAATGATATGGATAAATCGTATATATATAGATTTCTACACTTGTCAATACCTCTCCTTAATTACCCAATGAAATGCCAGAAAGAAACGCACCCTGTCTCTTATACTGTACCATACAACTGCATTATAATATTAAACTATAGATATATATGTGTAAATGATATATGCTTGAATGATGATGTGATTCTAGTTGTACTATACATAATTGATTATAATGGGAAAACTCATTGGAATCATTTGTTAGTTTTTCTCAGGTGTTTTGTCTGAAAACACATTTTGAATAATGCAAAAAATGGTAATATATGATTTGATTATGAAAAATGTGCTTTAAAATGTTCTTTTTTTTGTTGGAAAGGGGATTCTATGAAGTTATTTCCCCATTTTAAATATTTCTTTGGTATTTTTTGTTTCATTTTCTTGGCCAGGGTTCACGCCGGACCAACTAACCGTTCTCTAAACCCCGCCTCCAGCTTTAGTATAGATGTTATATTATTATTATATTATATTATTAACCTGCGAGTTTAAAGTGGAACTCAACACTAAATCAGCTCGTTTTGCTGCTAAACTCTGTAAAATTAGTTTGAATAGTAATTTCAAGTACTACATGACATCACACAGCACTGCCCTGATTACAGCCAGGGGTTTCTGATTACAAACGCCTGGCTGCAGGGGCGGAGTTTGAAGTGTGGATACCTGACAGACCAATCACACTGTTCCTTATACATGCAGACTTCCCCCTCCTCACTCTCACCTTTAGTCCTCCAGACCCCGCCCCGTTTAGCAGTTCTATTTGAAATCAGGCAGTGGGCGGAGTTTAAGTGTTTAGTCCCACTTTAATATCGTTTTAAACACGGAAATGTCAAAGTTTGTGGAGAAATTGCTGGTCTAAACATAAAATATAACGAACCAATTTGTAGTATCTCAAATCGACACTGCGCTAACTAAAATATACTCACTTTTATCCAAAGTTTTTCAATAGCCTGTTCTATATATTACCCATGGAAGATTAGAAGCCATAACTAACCAATTAAAATGATATGATATTTTATTACTATGTATAAAAATATAGATATGAAACGATCACTAAATAAACATAGCAGCTATAGTGTACTAAGAAGCTAGAAGGCCAAATACTTTTATTACTAACAAAAGTACATTATATTTTCATTAGTGACATAGAGATTTTTATTCCTAAATCTATACAACCTACCTTATAGTATCAAAATCATTACATAGACTACCTGATTCCACTGAATTACATTTAAAGGCACTGTACTGGATTTTTAGTGTCAAAAACATGAAAAACAGAACTACTTCATTTTAAACAGTTTGCAGTGGTCCAAAGTTATTCCTCACTTACATTATGCATTCAGAAATTAGTTTATAAGCACTTTTCACAACAACAACTAACATGCTAACTGCGTATTTCCTGATTGCCGCACCCCCAAAAAAATGTTAATTAGATGCAGAAAGAACACAGTGGACTTATTTTGACCTCAGGAGCTGCTTATACAATATATTAGATCAGAGCGGAGTTTGCCGTTACTGTACAGCTAACAACAACTAGCATGCTAACTGCGCACTTCCTGATTGTCGCATCCCAAAAATGGCTAATTAGATGCAGACAGTACATAGCTGACTTATTTTGACCTCTGTTTATACAATAGATTTGTACTGGGGCAATTTTACTCAAACAAAATCAGGTACAGGGCCTTTAAATGAGTAGGTTAGTAGCTATTTATGGTCATATAATTTGAATGACCAGTACGTTTTGCCTGTTTTAGTTTTTAGTTGTGAAGGACACTGTGTACCCAAAGATGGCGACCCATGAAGTGAAATTAACTTTTGTTTGTTGTGATTGGACAATCATGTTTTGGGGGAGGGGTTTAGTTAAATGGTTGATTTTTAAACTTGTCGTCTTTATGTAGAAATGGCAACTAAACTGTCTTTATTTCTTTGCTAATGTTTCTTGCTAAACAGTGCTAACCGATTGTTGTTGTTTATGATCCCGTTGTAATTTTTGTTTTTCTGAACGACTTGTTCAATGTTTTTCTCCTGTTTTGATTCCTGACAATGACTTTTACTTGATTTCCTACATGAGCCTGTTCATGGAGACTTTACCGAGCCACAGGTGCATCATGGGAGTTGTAGTACTACCATCCAATATATTTTTCCCTCGTTGTTTTATGTCCACACAAACTGGAAGTCTCTTAATGAAGTGACTTGACTTTCTCCTTTATTTTGACACCAGATTTTGCGGATGTTTACGAACTCTTTGGCCGTGATATTTTTCTATGTTCCTGTGTTTTGGATGTGTTTTTTGGACGGGCGATTGGTGCTCCGGTCTCACGTTGGTGGCAGTGACGGCTTGCTGCTGTACATTATAACGGGTAACACAAACACCACAACAACTAAAGGACCTTTTCTCAATAATGTCCTCAGCCTCGTATTTCTCCTCTTGGTGGATGCTAAGCTAACTTCTCGTTGTGACTGTTATAAAGAACTACAAATCCCATGAAGCGGCACGAGCCCTGATTCCTCACCAGTATTGTGTGCTGTCCACAGGGATGATGGATTTCCTCAAACACCAATAAAACTTATCCTTACTCACTGAATACATCCTCTCTGTGTCTTTATCTGTTGTTGAACTTGCTAAACGTGATGATGTCTTTCTTATCCAACTTAAAGGTGCACTGTGTAACATTTCTGGGGAGGGGGGCTTTGCCACCGGCTTGTTTCCATGGAGATGTTACTGCTCCATTGATGATCTACAGTACATTTGGGTCCATGGAGCTAAATAAGTTAAATGCAATTCTGTGCCATATTCTAGACAAAACAGTAAACTCCATGGAAATGAGCAGATGGCAGACCCTGACCAGAAAAGTTACATAGTGCACTTTTAAAAATAATAGTTGCAACATGTGCTCTTACTGATTTGAAAACAGCAGAACCATCACAGCTGAACCTGGTTTGCATTAGTCGTTATGCTAATTCACAGTATCTGTAGTGATGGACTCATTCTGTTTTCTGATTGGCTAATTGGCTTGAGGAATAAAATTCTAATTGTAAACATCATGTGCAATGTTTTTGTGAATAACTCAACATCACTGCTGCTCTCTGTAAACTCATCACTGGATTTAACCTTTGTTACATTTACTTTAAATCATTTTCTGATTTCAAGTTTATATAGAGGTTTTACACACAGGATCATGGAGGTGCAAACACAAAACACATTTTAGAACCATCACTTTAGTTTATTTTAACAAGGACCATGTGCAAACACATTAATCTAATAAAGAAGAGATGCTTTACAGCAGATTTAGATCCATCTACAATCCTCGGGCAGGTTACAAACAATTAAAATACATATTAATTATATTATAACTCACATTAAATATTTGACAGCAGCATCTTCCCAAATTTCTTCCATCTGATTCTCACTATAAGACGGTGCCTGTTTCTGTCAGTGATGTAAAACATTCAAATCCAAACAGTGTTTGGGCCAGGGGCTAACCACTCTGACAGTTTTACACCACTGTGACACACAAATCATGAAACATATGTTTAACATGAAGCCGTCTGTTACTGCAACATTAATCCAAATATGTCCAGGAGGTGTGTTCATGTTTGTGCTGCCTCTGCCTCTGTGTGGACAGGGATTTCACTGAGCTGCTGGAAATACTGGAGCAGACCATTGGGAGGCAGTCGGACACTTCTCTCTTTCTCTCTCCTCTCTCTGTCTCTCTCTCTCCCTGTCTCTCCCCTCTTCTCCCACTTGCTCTCTTCTCTCTCTCCTCTCTCTTTTTCTGCTCGTCTCGGCCTCCTTTCTCTCCCTCTCTCTCTCCTTATCTCTTTCTGCCCCCCTCTCCTCCCCCTCTTTCTCTCACTCTCCCCTCTCTCTCTCATCTCTCCTCTCTCTCCTTTTATCTCCTCTCTCTCTTTTTCTCTCTTTCGCTGTCTCTCTTTCCTCTTCTCTCTCTTTCTCTGACTATCTCTCCTCTTCTCTCTTTCTGCACCCCCCTCTCTCCCTCTCTCCCCTCTCTTCCCCTAACTCACCTCTCTCCTCTCACTCTCCTTCTCCCATGTTCTCTCTTCTCTCTCTCCCTTTCTCCCTCTTTCCTCTTTTTCTCTCTGTCTCTGCCTTCTTTCTCTCCCTCCCCTCCTCTCTCTGTCTCTCTTCTCTCACTGCCCCTCCTGTTCTCCCACTCTCTGTCAATCTCTGTCTCTCTTTCCTCTTCTCTCCCTTTCTCTCCCTCTCTCTCTGTCTTTCTCTCCTCTCCTCTCTCTCTGCACCCTCATCTCCTCTCTCTCCCCCATCCCCCACCTCTCTCCTCTCCCACTCTCTCTTCTCTCGCTCCTCTCTCTCGCTCTTTCTCCCTTTTTCTTGTCTTTTTCTCCTTTCTCTCTCTGTCTCTCTTTCTTCTTCTCTCTCTGCCCCCTCCCTCTCCTTCTTTCCCATTCTTTGTGTCTCTCTTTCCTCTTCTCTCCCTTTATATCTCCGTCTTTCTGTCTTTCTCTCCTCTTCTCTCTCTCTGCATCCCCCTCTCTACCTCTCCTCTCTCTGTGTGTCTGTGTCTCCTCGGTCTATCTTTTCTTTCTCCTTTTGTCTCTCTCTGCAGCACCCTCCTCTCCCCTCTCTCTGCATTTCTCTCCTCTTCTCTCTCTGCACCCCCTCTCTCCTCTCTTCCCCCTCTCTCTCTGGCTCTCCTCTCTGTCTCTCTTTTCTCTCTCTCTCCTCTCTCTCTCTGCAGCACCCCCTCTCTCCTCTCTTCCCTCTCTCTCTCTCTCTCTCTCTCTCTCCTGTTGCATGCTGGGTGCACGTGTGCGTGTGAGCGTGTGGCAGGTTTGTGTTTGAGGAGGAACAGAACTGCGTGTGTGAGTGGACACTTTTCTCCATCTATCTGCTGTCACTCTTCAGTAGAAGGTAAGGGGGGTTTATTGTTGTTTTGTGTTAAACTTTGAGCGAGTTGTCCAGTGCCCGGTGTCCGGTGGTGTCGGGCATGGCGTCCCTCCCGGAGGAGGGCGCGCAGGCCCTGTCACTCAAACACGGGGTCAGAGTAGTGACTGACCCGCGGGTCACTGTGGAGCAGGTGCTGTTGGTCCTGGGGGAGCAGGTGGGCCATGAAAACATTGTGTTTGGTTCACGCATGAACAGGGCGGTGGTCGCGTTTTTACGTGAAACGCGTTTCGTTCATGACGCCGTAGAGAGTGGACTGGTGCTGGAGAACGAGTTCGTGTCGGTGTCTCCACTGTTTGTGCCGTCTGTGAGGGTGACGGTGTCCGGTGCACCACCGTTCATATCTAATGAGTGTATTGAGAGGGAGCTGGTGCGCTTTGGTAAAATATCCAGTGGTTTAAGGCCGGTGCGTCTGGGCTGTAAAGACGCCCGTCTGCAGCACGTACAGTCGCTCAGACGCCAGTGCTTCATGTATTTAAATGATCCGAGCGGTGCACTTGAGCTGTCCTTTGCTGTTAAGTTTGAAAACAGACACTACACTTTATATGTGAGCTCAGGGAGCATGAAGTGTTTTGAATGTGGAGATGTAGGGCACAAGTGCGCGTCATGCCCCCACCGAGAGCCACGGGGCGGGGAGGCCGAGCGGGAGGCGGGCGCACCGAGAGCCCATACAACCGGTGACACTCCCGAGGAAGAGAAGGAGCAACCAGGGCCCTCCAGAGCAACAGATGATCAGACTGAGGCAGAGATGCAGAGTGAGCCACAGCAGGAGGAGACGGACATGCTCGGAGAAAGTGTAACCACTGCCCCGGCCCCGTCACAGAACACTGAGAGCGCGGAGGACAGGGGCGCAGAGGACAGGGGCGCAGAGGACAGGGACGCAGAGGACAGGGACGTAGCGGGAGAGGACAGTGAGCAGTGTGAGGACGGAGAGGACAGGGATGAGGAGGACACACTGTCACAGTTCTCAGATATGTCTCAGGAGGCGGGGCCAGATGAACCTGCTCCTTACTCTATTAAAGATATTAATGAGTTCCTGGATGTCACTTATGGAAACAAAGCAGTTAATGTACAAGACTTCTTCCCCGATGTTGATGGCTTCATCAACTCAGTCAGGAAATTGAAAAGGCAGGTTGGCATCAAACAGTTAAGTCAAAAGAAAAGGTATAGACTGGCAAAGCTTTTAGCAAAGCTCAGTAAGGGCAGGAAAGGAGCAGGGACCAGTAAACTGAAATAATGGGTGGTGCACTTTGGTGTTTTTTTCTCAGCTTGTATCTGTTTACTGTTTTCTATTTTCCTTTCTATTTTCCTATGGAGAGCCTCAAGATAGGGTCCCTGAACATTAATGGGGGCAGGGACAGAGAAAGGCAAGCAGCGGTGGTTGAAATGGTCAAACTTAAACCTATTGATGTTTTGATTGATGTGTTGTTCCTACAGGAGACACACAGCACAGGAGACAATGAGACAGACTGGAGCAGGGCTTGGTCAGGGCCAATTTTTATGAGCCATGGGACTAATGTGAGTGCTGGAGTAGCAGTACTGGTGTCTGAGCGGGTGAGGCTGGGTAATGCCACTCACCTGGAGGTAGAGGGAGGCAGGCTGCAGGTGGTGCAGGGGACTATCAAGGATAGACACTTTGTGTTCATAAACATCTATGCACACACCTCACCTGTGAGCCGCACACAGCTAATGCACACTCTTAACAGGCAGCTCAAAACTTTTAACAGTGACTCTGTGATAGTGGTGGGAGGGGACTGGAACTGCACGACTCACACTCACGACAGGAACATGGTAGAGCCCCACCCAAATACAGCAGCTCTGCTGGCCAGTGTACTGAGGGAGAATGACCTCACGGACACATGGAGGCAGTGCCACCCTATGGGACGCCAGTACACATGGGTCCACGCCCGTGGGGGCAGTGTGAGCGCAGCTCGTCTGGACAGAATCTACATCAACCAGTCGCACAAGACCCATCTCAAAAGAGCCCAAATAATACCTATTGGTTTTTCAGATCACCATTTGGCCACAATGGAGTGCACTCTACCAGCATGTGCTCCACGCTGCCCCTACTGGCACCTGAATGTAAGACTTCTGCAGGACAGGGGGTTCATCCAGGCCTTCGGGGAGTTCTGGGAACAGTGGAGGTGCAGGAAGGCAGACTTTGAGAACATGCTCAAGTGGTGGGAGGTGGGGAAGACCCAAATCAAACTATTTGTCCAACGGTACATGTCAAGTTCACATCGTTCAGAGAGGGAAGAGCTGGAGCAGTTAGAGAGGGAAGTAGCCCTCATAGAGGAGGGACTGATCAGGGGAACAGGGAGTAGAAGCACGTGGGCAAATAGGAAGGGTGCTCTTAGGTCATTTATGAGTGAGAGAGCAAAAGGGGCGCTAGTCAAGGCGAAGGTTATTAGACTGCATGAGATCGACGCACCCACACGCTACTTTTTTAATTTAGAAAAGTAGTGCATCAAATAGTCTAATGCACCTCAAATTGGCTAACGGGGAGATCACTTCTGACCCGTCACTGATGCGAGAGGAGGCCATTACTTTCTACAGTAAACTGTTTGGGGCCGGTGAATGCGACGAGGGGAGTCAGGGGCAGATGATGGAGGGGTTGCCTGAGCTGGAGGACTCTGAGGCAGCAGCTCTGGCCTCTCCGGTTACTCAGGAGGAGATGAACTCTGCAGTGCAGCAGCTCAGTTGTGGCCGAGCCCCTGGGATCGACGGTCTGCCTCCAGAGTTCTACAAGAGGTTCTGGTCGGTGCTGGGGGAGGATGTACATGCCATCTTCACTTCAGCGCTGGATTTGGGTCGGCTTCCACGCAGCTGCACTAGAGCGGTCCTGGCACTGTTGCCAATGAAGGGTGACCTGACTCTGCTGAAAAACTGTAGGCCAGTGTCCCTGCTTTGTACAGATTATAAAATAATTGCTAAAGTCTTCTCCAACAGACTAAAGGAGTGCTTGGACAGTATAATCTCACCAACACAGACATACTGCATCCCTGGACGGACTATTATGGACAATGTTTTTCTCATCCGGGACATTATAGACATCGGAAAAACAAAGGACTTGAATGTCGGTCTCCTGTCAATCGACCAGCAAAAGGCATTTGATCGGGTAGACCATAACTATCTGTTCAAGACTATGGGTGCGTTTGGGTTTCCCAGAAAGTTCATCAGCTGGATGGAGACTCTATACGAAGGAGCCACAGTGTTGTTAAGGGTGGGGGGAGGACTCAGCCGGCCGGTGGAGGTGAAGAGGGGCATCAGGCAGGGTTGTCCTCTGTCAGGGTTGCTCTATGTACTGGCCATAGAGCCACTGCTCCGGAAGCTCGGCAGAGGATTGAGGGGCCTCAGATTGGAGCAGGCCTCACAGCCCCTCTGCCTGTCAGCCTATGCAGATGACATCATTGTGATCATCTCAGGGCGGGAGGACGTGGGGACAGTGCAGCAAAGTCTGTCCCTCTATGAGCGCGCCTCATCCGCACAGGTAAACTGGTCAAAGTCTGAGGCCTACCTCCTGGGACAATGGGAGCACCAGGCGAGGCCCGTCCTTCCCGGGGGGCTGCAGTGGAGCATTGAGGGGTTCAAGTGTCTGGGCGTGTTTCTGGGGAGCGAGCAGTTTCGGACAAAGAACTGGGATGGTCTTGTGGAAAAGGTGAGTGCCTGATTGTCTCGATGGGCCTGGGTCCAGCCCCAGCTGTCTTACAGGGGGAGAGCTCTGGTGGCCAACACTCTGGCTGCCTCCTGTCTGTGGCACCGTTTTACCATCTTACAGCCTCCAGACTCTGTGGTGGCAGATATTCAGAAGAGGTTGGTGGACTTTTTCTGGGGTGGCTATCATTGGCTGAAGGCTGCAGTGCTGTACTTACCTGTGGAGGAGGGAGGACAGGGGTTAGTGGACATCTCCAGTAGACTGGCGGCACTCCGTCTGTGGACAGCCAAACGTTTCCTCTATGGCCCCCAACAACTGTGGACAGAGACGGCAGCTGTCCTGCTGCGCCGAGTTGGAGGACTGTGTTATGATAAGCACCTGTTCCTCTTGGACCTGAAGGCAGCAGACTTATCGGAGACGTCAAGGTTTTACCAGTCTGTGCTGAAGGCCTGGAGCTCGGTCCTGGAGTGCTCCAGGGAGGAGCCATATGGACGCACAGGGCAAGAGCCACTGTTTTTTAACCCTGTGGTGAAGAGCAGCCTGCTGGACTCTACCCACATGAGACAGGCATTTGTGGCTGCAGGGATCACCAAGCTGATGAACTTGAGAACTGAGCGAGGCTGGAAGAGTGCAGCCCAGCTGAGCCGGGAGACCGGGGTGAGGTCTGAGCATGTGCTGCAGAAGCTGCTGTGGGAGGTGCAGCATGGACTCCCTGTGCACTTCAGAGAGACACTGGGGCTCTATGGACAATCTCCACCCGTCCAGACAGGGGCTTTTCCTCTGCTGTGTGTGCGGGCCGCTGGAGGACCACAGAACAACAATGGAGGCTTGCTATCGTTTGACTCCCCTGTCCTCCCAGAGATGTCTGCAGTAAAGAAGAAGGACCTCCATACTTTATGCATCAAAGTCCTCCACAGAGCCGAGCTGTTCGGTGTCCCGGAGTCCAGGTGGTCAGATGTGTTGGCCCCGGGTTCTTCTCCACGAGGCTGCTGGAGGTCCCTGTACCACCCTCCTGTGGAGAAACGCTGTGCGGATCTTCAGTGGCGGGTGGTGCATGGGGCCGTGGCTACAAACAGACATGTGGCCCACTTTGACCCAAGATCAGACAGACACTGTGCCTTCTGCCAAGAAGAAGAGACACTTGAACATCTGTGGTTGTCTTGTCCTCGGCTGGCCCCCCTCCTCAGTCTCCTGGGACGCTGGTTGCAGACTCTGGGACAAACACTCACCTGGGAACTCTTTGTGTTTGGACCCAAGTTTTCTGTGGCCAATCATAGAACTGTTGTTTTAGTCAATTTTATCCTAGGCCAGGCTAAGATGAGCGTGTGGCTCACCCGGAGGAGCCACATGGCCGGCTCAGGCTGCACAGACCTGGAGCTCCTGTTAAAGAGACTGGTGGGGGCACGGCTCAAAGTGGAGTTTATGTACAGCAAACTGGTGGGGCAGGTGGAGGACTTTGAGGCGATGTGGACAGTGAGGAGGGCGCTGTGTTCAGTGAGGGAGGGGCAGTTAATTCTGCATCTGTAGGAGGGGCCTGGAACATGGATGTGTGATTGTGTTGTTTGATTTAATATTTTCTTTTAACTGACAAGTGAAACAAAATAAATGTATTGTTAAAAGTCAAAGTCCCCCGTGTCTCTCGTCTCTCTCTCTTTCTCCCCCGTGTCTCCTCTCTCTCTCTCCTCTCTCTCTCTCTCCCCCATGTCTCCCGTCTCTCTCTCCTCTCTCTCTCTCCCCCGTGTCTCTCATCTCTCTCTCCCCGTGTCTCCCGTCTCTCTCTCTCTACCCCGAGCCTCCCGTCTCTCTCTCTCCCCCGTGTCTCCCCTCTCTCTCTCTCTCCCCCGTGTCTCTCGTCTCTCTCTCCCCCGTGTCTCTCGTCTCTCTCTCTCTCTCTCCCCCTGTCTTCCCTCTCTACTTCCATCATTATTTGAACAGGCTGTGTGTAAATGGAGGAGTTTTTCTGTCCAGGTTTTAATGAGAAAGCCAGGTGCTTCTGTCTGGTGTGAGCCAAAAAGATTCATGTTTGTGTCGGTGCTGCCAAAAGCGTCTTCACTCCGAGTCTGAAGATCTCGCTCCACACAAACATTCTCTGGAAATCAACTCTAGATCTTTGGTGCAAGTCCAAGTATTAATGAGGCATCTACATATACCAAGGGAGAGAGTGGTGGCATAGTGGGCAGCAAGGCAAGTTTATCGGTATAGAACAATTCACACAAAAAATAGGAATGAGAAAGACATTAAAATCACACAAATCTCCCCATAAATAATCACAAATAAGTCGTCTAATCTACTGGAGACAAATGCATAAATAAGTCTCTCTAAGTCTGGCTTTGACACTATTGCTTTGATTTTTTTCAATGTTTTTTAGATGGTAAAAAGCTTCAGATGTTATTGATTTGATGTGACTGTTAAAGCTCAAGTCTGAGTCCATTATTACCCCTAGATTTTTAGCCTAATTTGAAGGTTTTAGAGAAAGAGACTGAAGGTGACTGCTGACACTTTCTCTTTGTTTCTGTGGGTCAAAGATGATGACTTCAGTCTTGTCTGAGTTTAGCTGGAGAAAGTTGTTTTGCATCCACACACTGATGTGTTGATGTAGTGAGTGAATCCACTGGTCCATATTCATCTGCTGCAGTGAGACATAGATCTGACTGTCATCTGCAGAGTTGTGGTAGGACACATTATTGCTGCGTATTAACTGACCTAAAAACAGCATGTAGAGAATGAACAACAGGGGTCCCAGGATTGACCCCTGGGACACCCCACAGGTCAGGGACATTTTATCGCACTTAGACACACTTTCCAATTTCAACACAATACTCCCTGTTTTCTATCTAGGACTTGAACCAGTTTAGTGCAGTACCAGAGATGCCCACCCAGTCCTCTAGTCTCTGTAAGAGGATTCCATGATCCACAGTGTCAAAAGCAGCACTCAGATCTAACAGGATCAAGACTGAAACTTTGCCTGCATCAGTGTTCAGTGTTAACTTAATAAGAGCAGTCTCAGTGCTGCGGTGGGGTCTAAAACCTGACTAGAAAACATCAAAGGAGTTGTTCGTCTGAAGGAAGTTAATAAACTGTTGGTAAACAACTTTTTCGAGGACTTTGCCTAAAAATGGTAGATTTGAGATTAATCGTAAAAGGTTCAATATTGTGACATCAAAACTGCTCTTCTTTAGGAGAGGCTTGATAACTGCAGTTATCATCTTGCAATAATCCCGATTGAAGTGACAAGCAAGTGGTGACAGCAAACTCTTGAGCACAGACTTTAGATATTTAGTGGGTAACACATCGAGGCAGCATGTAGATGAACTTGTGACGATCTCTTGGACAGTTTTTGTCAGTTGCAAAATGAGTCAGCTCTAAGTGTCTAGGTGGGTGCAGGGGTGTTATTTGCGTCGTGGAATTGATTTTGATGCCCTGAACCTTGTCATTAAAGAATACTGCAAACTCATTTTACATAGATGTGGAAATAAGTTCTAACAACAGTGGTTTTGGAGGGTTTGCTAATCCTTTTTACTGTTGCAAACAGAACATGAGAGTTGTTACTGCAACTTCCAGTAATGTCAGAAAAATACCTCTCCCTTATTCTACATAAACTGTGGTTGTGCATCTTTTCTCTGTAAATCTCATAATCAACCCGGAGCTTTGACTTGCTCCATTCCCACTCTGCCCTCCGGCACTCCCTTTTCTGTGCCCTGACCGAGTAATCATTCCTCCATGGCACTTTCTGCTTATCTTTAACCATTTTAACCTTTATCGGGGCAATGGTGTCCAGAACATTCAAAACACTCAGAGTCACAGAGTTCGACAAATCATCAACATTAGAACATGAGGCATTTTCAAAGTGTATCATTGCCATGAACAGTGCACCTGTGTTATCATTTATGTGTCTTGCTGGTTTGGGAATAACAGACACGTCAAAAAAGACACAGAAATGATCAGACAGAGCAACACCCACCACAATGACATTTGAAATATTTACTCCTTTTGTGATGAGCAGGTCCAGAGCGTGTCCTCTGTTGTGGGTGGGCTCGCTGACATGCTGAGTCAGACCAAAGGTTTCAAGGACAGAACTGAGCTCTTTAGTGTTTCTGTCAAACACATTATCCACATGTAAAATAAAATCACCTGTAATGAATAAACCATCAAAGTCTGTGCATACGACTGAAAGCATCTCAGAAATCAATAAAACTCAGACAGTGCTGGGGAGGTTTGTATATGAGTAAGTAGAGTATGGAGGGGGATTGTTTTAGCTCCATTTTAAAGGAAACATACTCAAAAGATGAAAACACCCCAAATGACAACCTGTGAGTGACTAAATTATCTCTAAAAAATCCACACACACCTCCAGCCTTTTTGTTTGCTCATGTTTCAGATTCAAATTTGAGGTTGGATGGCAAGAAGATTCCAGGTTTAGGGTAGATATATAGGGGTTATTTTTGTGGTGGAAAATTTTTGTGTTTTTTTTTTTTTTTTTTGGCATTTCATCCCTAAGGGTGCGCCCAGCCACTCTGCGGAGGAAGCCCATTTCAGCCGCTTGTATCCGCGATCTTGTCCTTTCGGTCATTACCCAAAGCTCATGACCATAGGTGAGGGTAGGAACGTAGATTGACCGGTAAATCGAGACCTTCGCCTTCTGGCTCAGCTCCTTCTTTACCACAACGGACCGATACAGCGACCGCATCACTGCAGACGCTGCACCGATCCGCCTGTCAATCTCACGCTCCATCCTTCCCTCACTCGTGAACAAGACCCCGAAATACTTGAACTCCTCCACTTGGGGCAGAGACTCACCACCCACCCGGAGAGAGCAAACCACCTTTTTCCGGTCGAGAACCATGGCCTCGGATTTGGAGGAGCTGATTCTCATCCCAGCCGCTTCACACTCGGCTGCAAACCGCCCCAGTGCCTGCTGCAGGTCCTGGCTCGAAGAAGCCATCAGGACAACATCATCTGCAAACAGCAGAGATGAAATCCTGTGGTTCCCAAACCAGGCCCCCTCCGGCCCCTGGCTGCGCCTAGAAATTCTGTCCATAAATATAATGAACAGAACCGGTGACAAAGGGCAGCCCTGGCGGAGTCCAACATGCACTGGGAACAGGTCTGACTTACTGCCGGCAATGCGAACACAGCTCCTGCTCCGGTCATACAGGGACCGGACAGCCCTTAGCAAAGAGCCCCGGACCCCATACTCCCAGAGCACCCCCCAAAGGACACCACGAGGGACACGGTCGAATGCCTTCTCCAGATCCACAAAACACATGTGGACTGGTTGGGCATACTCCCATGAGCCCTCGAGGACCCGATGGAGAGTGTAGAGCTGGTCCAGTGTTCCACGACCAGGACGAAAACCACACTGCTCCTCCTGAATCCGAGGTTCGACTATCGGTCGGATTCTCCTCTCCAGCACCCTGGAATAGACCTTACCGGGAAGGCTGAGGAGTGTGATTCCCCTGTAATTGGAACACACCCTCCGGTCCCCCTTTTTATACAGAGGGACCACCACCCCGGTCTGCCATTCCACAGGTACTGTCCCCGACCGCCACGCGATGTTGCAGAGACGTGTCAGCCAAGACAGTCCCACAACATCCAGAGACTTGAGGTACTCAGGACGGATCTCATCCACCCCCGGAGCCTTGCCACCGAGGAGCTTGCCAACCACCTCAGTGACTTCAGCCAGGGTGATGGACGAGTCCGCCTCTGGGTCCCCAGTTTCTGCTTCCTCCTCGGAAGACGTGACAGTGGGATTGAGGAGATCCTCAAAGTATTCCTTCCACCGCCCGACAACATCCCCAGTCGAGGTCAGCAGCTCTCCACCCGCACTGTAAACAGTGTTGGTGAAGCACTGCTTTCCCCTCCTGAGGCGTCGGACGGTTTGCCAGAATCTCTTTGAGGCCGTCCGATAGTCCTCCTCCATGGCCTCCCCGAACTCCTCCCAACCCCGAGTTTTTGCCTCTGTGACTGCCCGAGCCGCGGCAAGCTTGGCCTGCCGGTACTCATCAGCTGCCTCAGGAGTCCCACGAGCCAACAAGGCTCGATAGGACTCCTTCTTCAGCTTGACGGCATCCCTTACTTCCGGTGTCCACCACCGGGTTCGGGGATTGCCGCCGCGACAAGCACCACAGACCTTACGACCACAGCTATGAGCGGCTGCATCGACAATAGAGGTGGAGAACATGGCCCACTCGGAGTCCATGTCTCCAACCTCCCCCGGGATCAGGGAGAAGCTCTCCCGGAGGTGGGAGTTGAAGACCCCCCTGACAGAGGGCTCCGCCAGACGTTCCCAGCAGACCCTCACAATACGCTTGGGCCTGCCAGGTCTGTCCGGCTTCCTCCTCCGCCAACTCACCACCAGGTGGTGATCAGTTGACAGCTCAGCCCCTCTCTTCACCCGAGTGTCCAAGACACGCGGTCGGAGGTCAGATGACACGACAACAAAGTCGATCATCGACCTCCGACCTAGAGTGTCCTGGTGCCATGTGCACCGATGGACACCCTTGTGCTCGAACATGGTGTTTGTTATGGACAAGCTGTGACTAGCACAGAAGTCCAATAACAAAACACCGCTCGGGTTCAGATCGGGGAGGCCGTTCCTCCCAATCACGCCCTTCCAAGTGTCACTGTCGTTACCCACATGGGCGTTGAAGTCCCCCAGGAGAACAACGGAGTCCCCGGTTGGTGCACTGTCTAGTACCCCTCCCAGGGACTCCAAGAAGGCCGGGTACTCTGCGCTGCTGTTTGGCCCGTAGGCCGACACAACAGTGAGAGACCTGTCCCCGACCCGAAGGCGCAGGGACGCGACCCTCTCGTTCACCGGAGTGAACCCCAACACGCAGCGGCTGAGCTGTGGGGCAATGAGCAAGCCCACACCAGCTCGCCGCCGCTCCCCGCGGGCAACGCCAGAGAAATGGAGAGTCCAACCCCTCTCAAGAAGATGGGTTCCAGAGCCCAAGCTGTGCGTGGAGGTGAGGCCGACTATATCTAGCCGGTAACGCTCAACCTCCCGCACAAGCTCAGGCTCCTTCCCCCCCAGCGAGGTGACATTCCATGTCCCCAGAGCTAGTCTCCATGTCCGGAGATCCGGTCGTCGAGGTCCCCGCCTTCGACTGCTACCCGGATCTCTCCGCACCCGCCCCTCATGGCTCCTCCCGCAGGTGGTGGGTCCACGGGAGGACGGCCCCATGTCGTTTCTTCGGGCTGGGCCCGACCGGGCCCCGTGGGGAAAGGCCCGGCCACCAGGCGCTCGCTGCCGAGCACCCACCCCAGGCCTGGCTCCAGGGTGGGGCCCCGGTAACGCCAGTCCGGGCGACGTAACTGGCCTTGATCTTTTACTCTCCATGATGGGCTTCTGAACCGCTCTTAGTCAGACCCGTCTCCCAGGACCTGTTTGCCATGGGTGACCCTACCAGGGGCATGAAGCCCCCGACAACATAGCTCCCAGGATCATTCGGGTGCTCAAACCCCTCCACCACGTTAAGGTGGCGGTTCGGGCTGGGCGCACCCTTAGGGATAGGGTGAGGAGCTCGGTCACACGGGAGGAGCTCGGAGTAGAGCCGCTGCTCCTACACGTTGAGAGGAACCAGCTGAGGTGGCTCGGGCATCTGCTCAGGATGCCTCCTGGACGCCTCCCTAGGGAGGTGTTCTGGGCATGTCCCACCGGGAGGAGGCCCCGGGGAAGACCCAGGACACGCTGGAGGGACTATGTCTCTCGGCTGGCCTGGGAACGCCTTGGGGTCCCACCGGAGGAGCTGGAGGACGTGTCCGGGGTGAGGGAAGTCTGGGAGTCACTGCTTAGACTGCTGCCCCCGCGACCCGGCCCCGGATAAGCGGAAGAAAATGGATGGATGGATGGATGGATGGATGGCATTTCATCCATTTTCCAATATGCCTGTGTTAGACCTGTCAGAAACAGTAGATGACGACAGCTCCTTCTCCAGATCTGAGCCTGGTTCTGGTCAGGAGCATAGACATTCATAGACATTCAAAAATATAACGTTCTTTGTCAGTGCCAGTTGCTAAAATCTAAACCATTTGGCTAGCCGCTGGTGCAAGAAGTTACGTCAATTCGATTGCTCCTTGAGATACAAATGAATGCCAATGAAGCCAATCTCCATATTAAAGTATTTAAAATGTTATTTTCATAGTGTATATGTCTCACTGATCCAAAGTTTGGCGGTTTGAATCTTTCTCTTGACCTAAAAACATCATAGGTAGAGTGGTCAGCTCCATTGACCCACAGATTGGCGCTGTGATTCCAGCTCAAGAAAGATGATTACTGTTGTTGTGTCCTTGGACTAGACACTTAACCCTCCTCATCCGCAGTGTCTGGTGTGAATAGATGAGGGGTTTCTCAATGTAAAGATCTTTTGAGTGCCTTGACGGTGGAAATACTATAGAAAAAAGTGTTTAACATTTATCTGGTCTCCTCAGTAACACGTAAAAGCGGATGTTTAGAAACCACGAGATGTTTACCACAACCACAGTTCTGAAATCTCAACTGAAAATTGGTCAGCTGGTTGTCAATTTTACACGGCAATTATGATCTAAAATAAAAAAATCTAAAAGGTTTACACACACAACAGTGACATTTAAGGGTGCTCTGACCTCACCTAAATGCGGCTGATGGGTTGACACCAGATGACACCCTCTGGATTACTCATCATTTGTGATTTTTGAGAGCTAATGCTAACAGCTAAATGAAAACATACAAGGGACTGGATTCGGTGTTCCAAAATCTTCCGGGACTAGGTCATGTTGTTATGCGCATGAAGAGTACATCATGAGTTCATTACATTTGACCCAATGGAGAATACTGCAGTTTGTTTTTTTGTTTTTTTTGTTAGATTGGTTGTTATTTTTATCAATTTTCTCTAAACACATTTTGTACTTACTGTCATTCCATTGGCATATATTTTCACTGAATGGGTACATATTGCGTGAGTTTGAAGCACTTAAAATGACCGTGAACAAAATCATTTTCATAAGTACTCTGCTTTTTCTGAACAAATGTTTTTTTTTTTGTTTTTTTTTACACTTTAATGTAGTTTTCAGCAAACCCAAACTTGTGATGGTGATGAGGATGTTGAACGGTGGGGCGTCGCAGTTGGAGTGGCTTCATTATAACCTCCTTTAACATAATGAGAATTCGCTGGAGCTCTGCGTTATGAATGAAGGAGTGGTCATCCCAAAGCTCTGCACTGACACGGTCTGTGAGGAGCCAGGGGAGAGACTAAAATGTCCATTTAATGTCCATATCAACACACAACCAGGACATTCGTAACAGGAATTGTAATTAAAGTGCATATGACAGCGTTTTATGTTTTTCTAATGACGTGGTTTGGTGGGATTTTACCTGCACTAATATTTATCAACGTTTTACATCAGTTAACCCTTTAAGGACTGAGCACATTATAGACCAGTATAGACGTTTATTCTTTTATGCCATAAAAATCATGTTAAAGGAAGTATCAGAACGTACTGCATTTTTTTCCACACAACTACCTCTATTTTACATATCCATCCATATTTTTCCTTCAAGGCATCAAAAAATCCTTGCGGCACTTGCGCTCTGATTGGTCACCTTTGAGGGACAACATAAGCACATTACCATAATTATAGTAAAATATTTAAAGAGCCCCATGCCTCTGCTTTGAGATGCCGTTTGAATTTACATAATAGCACAATTGGTTGTAGAGTTACGGTAATGGAAAGTCCACAATCACGCTCTATCTGCGACAATAGCATCCGACACAATAGGGTTTTAACCGTCAGTTTAAACCAAAGGTGTTACTTTTTATGTTTATTAGTCTAATCATAACTACAGTATAACGTTCACTCAAAAGTCCAATTCTTCGTGTTCACGCTGCACTGGACCAGACCTTAGTCCAGACTGAGACCGACACTTTTTCCCAGACCAAAGCTTGCGATGGTTCAATTTCAATTCAGTTTATTTTTGTAAAGCCCAAAATCACAACAGCAGTCGCCTCTTAGGGCTGGACATGAGAAATGATTGAACCAACAGAAAGTTAGAAAATCAACAATGAAACAGAAACAGACATTGGTCAATAACAGACAAGGAAATGAATCAACAAAAAACAAGCAAATGGAGAACTGTCCCAGAACATCCTCCTTCTCGGTAAGGAAAAACTAATGTGGACTAATGCACATCCATTTGCAGATAGAGTTCAAGGCTCTAGGGCCAGAGCGTACTCAGCTAAGCGAAAGTGGGAGGCTTATCCACGGCAGGGTGGGGGTCATCCTTGCCAGGTATTGGGTCATCCAGCCAGGAGAGGGGAGGGAGGGTCCAGGTCAACGGAAAAGGATCAGGGCACAGGAGGGGCATCTAGGGTCCTGTATAGATGCCCATTGCAAAACCACACTTAGACAGGTTATGACCCTTTTTACATCATGGTTGCTAGGTAACAGAACAATAATTATCTCTGCATATGTCACATGTGCTGACCATGTCCCGCCAGGAAGTACAATTATAAACTAGACAAAATGAGGTACAATTTTTAGTAAAATCTTTAATATAATAGCTATGTTTCAGTGAAAAAGCAGGCAAATGAGGACATGGGGTTTAAAAAGCCTTTTTCAGTCATATTAAAAAGTCCAATTTGCAATAACTTCTTGTTTAAATTATTCATAAGCCAGAGTTTCAATTGCAAATATAAAATTCCAAAAGCAACAATTTGTAACACAATGAATAATTAACGACCACCAAATTCACAGGTTCACAAAAAGTCTGAAAAATGTAGGTTTATAAACTCATTTGACATTCAGTTTCCAGCGGTGGTTTTAAAGCTCAAATCTTAAAGAGGGAGTATTAAACCTGAAGTGGGTTTATATGTCATCTGTGCATATTTGAGTAAACACACATGGCAATTTACAATAACTACACAAGAGCACAGAACAATACACTACAACTTCACAAACCTGATGAGATGTGCAGTAATTTCATTAGCAGGACGCATCATCCAATCATCTAACCATCTCCTCTGCATCCTCTGATCTTCTTCTCTGTATTCTCTGCTCCATCTGACCCTCTCCTCCTCCTCTGCATCCTCTGACCCTCTCCTCTGAATCATCTGATCCTCTGACCCTCTCCTCTGCATCATCTGACCCTCTCCTCTGAATCATCTGATCCTCTGACCCTCTCCTCTGCATCATCTGACCCTCTCCTCTGAATCATCTGATCCTCTGACCCTCTCCTCTGCATCATCTGACCCTCTCCTCTGCGTCATCTGACTCTCTCCTCTGAATCATCTGACCCATTCTCCTCACATAAACATATATACCTCAATAATCATGTTGCTTCTTACTATTATTTAATCATCCCAGAAGTATTGGATTCATCCCGGGTCATTTTGTCTAATAACAAAATGTGCTCTGACTGTGAACACTGGTTTTCTGCTCCACAGACACAAACACAGCCTGTTCCAACCACCTCTCCACAAGAATCTGTTTATTGTTTCTATGATGTCCCATTAGTTAATAATGATCATAATTATACTAACACAACCCCGCGTGACCTGTGGATCAGATACACAGAATCAAATCGAACAAAGTAGGTAACAACCACGAAACAGTAAAAAGTAAAGTACATTAGACGAGTCCTATGTGCACTTGGACCATTCGTCAGCAGATGTGTTGTTGTCCTCTGTGTTTGTGTAGTCCCTGTTCTGTCTCAGCGCTGGTCTCACTGTGCCCCATTTCTGTCATAGACCCTGCAGCTGTTCACTGTTTGACGCTGCAGCTGTTTACAAGTGCACATCCTCACCCTGGAAACACTCAGGTTAGTTTTTATCTCAATGTACATTCTATAAAATGCATTTACACACTCAGCTGAGCAGCAGTTGAGCAGCATTTTGACATAAACATGGAGGAGAATGAAGAAAGTTGTGGGTTTTATTTTTATGAGGTGTCCGCTCCACCCCCTTTGCCACTCTGAGCTCATATCACACACATTTAAAACCTCCATCCGTTGCCTTTATCAAACTCACCAGCGCATCCTCTCCCTTCCTCTTGTCCTCTCTTCTCCTCTGCTCCTCCTACATCCCTCTGTGTCCTCTCCTCCGTCTCTCCTGCTCCCATCCTCCTCTTCTTCCTTCTCTCTGCTTCCTCCCTCTTACTATCCTCCTTCCTCCGCTATCCCTCTCTCTCCATCCCTCCCTCCTTGTGCGTCTCCTCTGTGCAGTTTCTCACAGTGATTAGTCTCTACGCTGAGCGGTTGGAGCCGAGTGGAGCAGGTGGGCGGCCATTTTGGCTCAGTCCGGCTGTGAAGCGGCTCCATTCGTCTTCAGGGCCCATTAGAAAACACTGATCAAGGTGAAACTGAGCAGGTGTTAGCTCAGAGGGGGGCATAGTGCGTTCAGGGAGACACGTTCAGACCATAGAGATGGCTTTAGGTTTATAGCACAAAGAAAAACTCAAATTTAACTCTTTTACTTTATAATTTGTACATAATAAGTCTTTTAAAGGCGGGTTTTGTCTGTTTAAAGGACCCATGTTATAGCATTTTCTCATCTATGCTATAATGTTTCGTCATCAAAAACATACCCGGAGTTGTGTTTTGTTTCATTCCCAAATGTTTAATGCACAGACTCTGCAGATTTAGGGTGTGTTCTTCTGTCAAACGGGAAACACTCTGTTCCACCTTGTGATGTCATCATGAACATTGATGATCATGAACAGAACATTTTGAGCAAATAATAAATCATTACTCAAACATGTGTGAGTGAAATAAAACACAACTCCAGGTCTGTTTTGGAGAATTTTTGAGGTAACAGTATTCTAACATGGCTTAAAGCTCACTAAAGCTTTGTGATCAGAAACACCCAGTGTTGGGAATAACGGAGTTACATTATAACGGCGTTACTAACTACGTTACGTTTTCACTAACGGAGTAATCTAACTAATTACTTTTCCCAGCGTCCTAACGCCGTTACTGTTACTGACTATAAAATGTGGCGCGTTACTTTTAACTCAGTTCACTCTTCTCTTCATCAGAGTCTCTCAGCCGAGGAGCTGCAATGCGGCTCGGGGTGAGATAAAAGGCTTGTTTGAGATGAGGCGGGCGCAGATACTATCGCCGTCGATCGGTGCGCGGTGCATGCCGGTTAGTTTTGTGTCCAAGATGCCACCGACTTGCACTGACAGCTCTCCACCGCCAGCGGCCGCCTGCATGGACTACAAACGCGTAATGCATGATGGGAAATGATGTCCTGTCCACACGGGCACTGACAGCTGATTGGATGGATAGATAGATAAATAACGGAATAGATACGTGTTAGAGGGATTGTGTGAATCTTTTAATGAATGTTAAAGAGTTGGATAAAGTTCAGTTTATGTTGAAATGAGAGTGATTAATATTTGAATACTGGGCAGAGAATTACAGTGTGTGGCCAGAAAAGCTTAAAGGTTTTGTCTTATTTTACATGGTTTACATTTGAATGCCTTAGTTTTGCAATACATTGCAATGATTTTTTTCAGTATTATAATGAAGAAAATATTTGAAGCACAGTTGTCTGAAATTGCGTGACATGTTGATTTATTTGCACTTCAAATAACATTTTTTATATATATATATATATTTTTTGATACATTCTATAATTTACTTGTAAACAAATACAATATAGTGGCACTCTGTTAAAGTGAAATAAATGTTAAAGGTTCACATCTGTTGTGTTTTTATTGTTTTAACATAATAAGTAATGGCATAGTTACTTTGCCTAGTAACTAGTTACTTCTCCCAAAAAGTAACTGAGTTACTAACTCAGTTACTTTTTGGGAGAAGTAACTTGTAACTATAACTAATTACATTTTTGAAGTAAGATGCCCAACACTGGAAACACCTGTCTGTAATCAAGGCAGTCTTTTGTAATGTCACCAACTACTAGAAATACAGAGGCCACTGAAGGCAGCACAGACTTAGATTTTGAGTTTTTTGACCAGGAAGCCACAAATTTTCATAGTTTGGACAGTAGAAACATGAATATCCACGGTTTAGTAAGGAAAAAGGTGGCTTTAGTGTTTAGTTCCTCTTTAAATATCTATTAATTTTTTTCATTCTAGTCGCTTGACTTGAGGTCAAGCGACTAGAGTACCTCAAGTCTCTGGATGTTGTGGGACTGTCTTGGCTGACACGTCTCTGCAACATCGCGTGGCGGTCGGGGACAGTACCTGTTAAATGGCAGACCGGGGTGGTGGTCCCTCTGTATAAGAAGGGGGACCGGAGGGTGTGTTCCAATTACAGGGGAATCACACTCCTCAGCGTTACCGGTAAGGTCTATTCCAGGGTACTGGAGAGGAGAATCCGACCGATAGTCGAACCTCGGATTCAGGAGGAGCAGTGTGGTTTTCGTCCTGGTCGTGGAACACTGGACCAGCTCTATACTCCTCGAAGGTTCATGGGAGTATGCCCAACCAGTCCACATGTGTTTTGTGGATCTGGAGAAGGCATTCGACCGTGTCCCTCGTGGTGTCCTTTGGGGGGTGCTCTGGGAGTATGGGGTCCGGGGCTCTTTGCTAAGGGCTGTCCGGTCCCTGTATGACCGGAGCAGGAGCTGTGTTCGCATTGCCGGCAGTAAGTCAGACCTGTTCCCAGTGCATGTTGGACTCCGCCAGGGCTGCCCTTTGTCACCGGTTCTGTTCATTATATTTATGGACAGAATTTCTAGGCGCAGCCAGGGGCCGGAGGGGGCCTGGTTTGGGAACCACAGGATTTCATCTCTGCTGTTTGCAGATGATGTTGTCCTGATGGCTTCTTCGAGCCAGGACCTGCAGCAGGCACTGGGGCGGTTTGCAGCCGAGTGTGAAGCGGCTGGGATGAGAATCAGCTCCTCCAAATCCGAGGCCATGGTTCTCGACCGGAAAAAGGTGGTTTGCTCTCTCCGGGTGGGTGGTGAGTCTCTGCCCCAAGTGGAGGAGTTCAAGTATCTCGGGGTCTTGTTCACATGTGAGGGAAGGATGGAGTGGGAGATTGACAGGCGGATCGGTGCAGCGTCTGCAGTGATGCGGTCGCTGTATCGGTCCGTTGTGATAAAGAAGGAGCTGAGCTGGAAGGCGAAGCTCTCGATTTACCGGTCAATCTACGTTCCTACCCTCACCTATGGTCATGAGCTCTGGGTAATGACCGAAAGGACAAGATCGCGGATACAAGCGGCTGAAATGGGCTTCCTGGCCGGGCGCACCCTTAGGGATAGGGTGAGGAGCTCGGTCACACGGGAGGAGCTCGGAGTAGAGCCGTTGCTCCTACACGTTGAGAGGAACCAGCTGAGGTGGCTCAGGCATCTGCTCAGGATGCCTCCTGGACGCCTCCCTAGGGAGGTGTTCTGGGCATGTCCCACCGGGAGGAGGCCTCGGGGAAGACCCAGGACACGCTGGAGGGACTATGTCTCTCGGCTGGGCTGGGAACGCCTTGGGGTCCCACCGGAGGAGCTGGAGGACGTGTCCGGGGTGAGGGAAGTCTGGGATAAGCGGAAGAAAATGGATGGATGGATGGCATTCTAGTCGCAACTCCTGACGATCTCCTCCAAGTTTAAGACGAAACAAAAATGACAAAATGTGTCTTAAGACTCACCACTACTTCATGTATATTTGTACTTTTCTTCCACACAAACTGCCACTTAACTGATGTAAAACTATGATGAATATTTACCACAGGCACTATCCCACCAAACGAATTAGAAAAATATTAAAACCTGTCAAATGCAGCGCTTCTATCTCTCTTTCTCCTTTCTCTCCGTGTAATACACTTTCTCTCTACCTCCATCTCCTCTCTCCCCTCTGCCCTCCACTCTCTTTCCCTCAACTCACTCTCTCAACGTCTCTCTTTCTGTCTTCTTCCCTCCTCCTTCTCTTTCCTCAGGCCTGAACATTGAAAAGGCCATAGGAGATGAAATGATGGGGAACTAATTATGAACAAATAGAGTAATTAAAAAAGCATCGAGCAGCTTGAGTGCGCGGTCACTGCAGGCGGGTGGAGGTTTGGGTGTATGGAGGCCTGCGGGGTCAAAACACACAAAGCACAAAGCAAAATGCCATTTCAATATGGCATTTCACCAGACAAGACAACAACACATTTGTGGTTTGCAGCTGTTTACAGTTCTGCGGGTCATTACTGGTTTGGAGCAGGAAGAGAACAGGGACGATTATAATGTCACGAGATGGAAGAATTCAACAAAAAACACCACAATTTAATCACAGAGGAATAAATATTTGACTATTTTAACTGATGAACAACTTGTTTACTACTTTCCACATTTTATACATATGGAAAAATTATCTTGGACATCGGGGGCATGTTTTTCTCGACAATTTCTATTAGTGACCAAGTCCATTCTCCAGCTCCATTATTTTTCAGAGGGAAACATTCACTAAAACTGTTTGGGTAACATGGCCAGACAGAACCACATGCTTTTCGTCGTAACGTGTTGGGGATCAAAGATTCAGACTTGGGGTAAAAGTTTGACAGAGTTTACTGAAAACAAGTAAATGTAAATGTTGGTTGACGGAGCGGGTAGTAGAGAGTTGGGTCGGAGGCTGTCTTCGAACTGGCTGTAGGAAGCTGGGTCAGAGGCTGAGGTGTTCATATCGATCAAAGAGAGCTGGGTCGGAGGTTGAGGTGTTCGTACAGGTCGTGGAGAGCTGGGCTGGAAGTTGAGTTTGTACCAGTAGTAGAGAGCTAGGTTGGACTCTGAGGTGTTTGTACCGATTGTGGAAAGCTGGGGCAGAGGTGTTCGTACCGGTCGTGGAGAGCTGGGTTGGAGGCTGAGGTGTTCATTCTGGTCTTGGAGAGCTGGGTCGGAGGCTGAGGTGTTCGTATTGGTCATGGAGTGCTGGGTCAGAGGCTGAGGTGTTCGTACCGGTCGTGGCGAGCCGGGTTGGAGATGGAGGTACAAGGATCAGGATCTGGCGAAAAACGTGAAAAAAAACACCTGAGTACTGTGACCATACTCACGAAAACTAGACTGAGCCAATCGGAACTGTACCACGAAGGATACACAGACGATCTGGCGGAGCGTGTTGGATCCTCAGTCCCTTTGTTGATTGCTGATGGGGTGCAGGTGTGTAGTGGGTGGTGCCAGAGTCAGATCCAGACTCTTCAGGATTCCGACAGAGTGGAGAAGGCACTGGCTGGTCAGATGTTTGGGTGGTGGTACCTGAACACTTTGGGTGTTACAACTCCATCAATGGCCTGTCAGATCATAGTTTCACTGTGGTGGTAAGAAAACTGACCAAACTGAGATTCAAAAATAGGTGGCATAACAATGTTTCCTCATATAGGATACCACCGTGTAACCAAGTTCTGCTAGAGAAGGAATTAAACAACACAGAATGGACTGAAATGCTGTCTTGTGATAATCTGGAGTCTGCGTCTCAATCCTTTACAGGCACAATGAACTTGATCATAGAAGATGACAAGAAAACAAACAAGAAAAATAGGTCCAAGGTCAGCCTGCCGTGGTTTAATGATGACGAAAAGAGACTGTCTTAAGGAAAACTGTAAAGTACAAAGAGAAACAGACTGGTTGGCGTCTGAAAGTTTTAGAAATAAAGTTGCTAATGAAATGTGAGTAGCTAAATCACAGTTTTATCTCTAAATTATGCAGGAGGCAAAAGGCAATAGCACAGTCATTTGGAAAAATATTAATCAGTTAATGGGAGGAGAAAAACACCCCAAAAGAGTTCCCTAATTCAAAGAGCAGGGTGAAAACAGAGGACAACTTGAGTATAGTCACTGCCTGTAACTTACTTACTTCTTACTTCACTGAGTCCGTCCAAGAGGAAACGTTTCTCATATTTGGACGTGGTGGAAAGAACTTCAATAACTCAAGGATATGACTTGCAGCTTGTTAGTGAAAGTCAAGTACAAAAAACTAACTCTAAAATTTAAGGATGTCTACAAGCCTGATGTTGTATTGTTAAAAAAAAAAAATATTCTGACAGTTTGTTTTCTCCCATCGCTCATTTAATTAATCTTTCAGTTTCCTGCAAACTGGAAATAGGCTGTCATTATTCCAATTTACAAAGCTGGAATTTACAATAACACAAATAATTATAAGCCCATCAGCATTTTACCTGTTATTTCAAAAATCACAGACAAAAATATGTATGATAAAATTACCACACACACACACCCTGGAACAGCTCTGACTGGGGTGTCTTCATATTTGTCCAGATGTCCACATTTGTCCAGATGCAGTGTGTTAAAGTCACGGATGTCTGCTCGAGCCACTTGGCATGCAAAATTAGTGCGCCCCGGGGTCTGTATCAGGCCATTCAGTGTCTATATCCACGACCTTCCACAGCACTGCCAGGGCGTAGAATTACAACTTTACACTGATGACACAGGGTTGTACAGTGGCAGCCAAAAAACTCTCCAAAGCTATGGAAGAAGTGGCCGAATGCCTCGAGGGATCCTGTCTTTGCCTACATCTTGGCAAAATATAATGTTTTGAGTGTTGACAATTATAAACTGTTTTCCAGTCTGTGTCTGGTTTCTCAGATTCTAAATGACTTGGCTCCTGACAGTTTGAAGGACTTTGTGAACTATTGTGTTACAAACCCTGTGTGATCCACAATGGCCTCTCTGCAAGAATAAATCATACCTTTCTGTCACTCCACCTTTGAACAATCAGCTTTTTCAGTGAAGGCCAGTGCACAGTGGAACATGCTACTGGACTCCATAAAGTCACATGCCACAGTCAAAGGCTTTAAGATTGAACTAAAAAAATACGGAAAACTGTAAAATCAATCTATTTAGGATCCACACTCAATGGTTCTGGTGCTGTGTGTGTATGTGTGTGTGTGTGTGTGTGTGTGTGGAGGGGGGGGGGGGGGTGTGTGTGTCTGTAAGTGCCTGTGGGGGTGGGGGTGTGTGTGTGTGTGTGTGTCTCTGTGTGTCTCTGTGCATCTGTGTGTCTGTGTGTGTCTCTGTATGTCGGGGTGTGTCTGTGTGTGTATGTGTGTGTCTCTGTGCATCTGTGTGTGTCTCTGTGTGTATGTGTGTGTCTCTGTGTGTGTGTGGGGGTGTGTGTGTCTCTGTGTGTCTCTGTGCATCTGTGTGTGTCTCTGTGTGTATGTGTGTGTCTCGGTGTGTTTGTGTGTGTCTGTGTGTCTCTCTGTGTGTGTCTCTGTGTGTCTCCGTGTCTCTGTGTCTCTCTGTGTGTGTCTCTGTGTGGTAGTTTTTAGTTTGTGTTTTGTCAGATGTTTGTGGGTTGTTTGTAGATGGTATGAGACCTCTAATATTACATAGTAAAGCATTTTTAAAATGACAACAATAATAACTGTAAACATGAAACAAACAGAATAAGTCTGGTAAAAGAATATTTGTGGATTGCCACTTGATGAAGTCAAAAGGTGTCATCAGTGTTTTGGTCATTCCTCTTTGTGTCCTCAGGCGAACACTTCACAGATCAAGCCTAATATTCTTTTTTTAATACATGGTAAAATGGTAAAAGGTCACATTTTTATATAGCACTTTTCCACAGTCAAGGCACTCAAAGCACTTTACATCAAGGACTCACACATTCACACACACATTCACACACCAGTGTACGCAGACACCGGGGGCAAGGTTAAGTGTCTTGCCCAAGGACAAAACAACAGCATTGATCTGTGGGAGCTGGAGTCGCACTGCCAACCTGTGGGTCAGTGGATCTGACCACTCAACCAATGATGAGAGCGGGATTCAAACTGCCAACCTTTGGATCAGTGGACAAACACTGACCTACTGCCCCGAACTCCCAACACAAACTCCCTGCACAAGAATCCTATTGTGTCTGGACTTTAGTTTGTGCAAATACATTTGAGTGTGGGTGGTGGTCAGAGAGGCTGATGGTGCAGATCGACAGCATCACTTCTGTCCGTGGGGCAACTGTGGCGACAAGGTTTAGCACCACCAAGTGTGGAGTGAATCAGGACTGCAGCGCTGAGAGGTGTGGCATGTATTTGAAGTACAAAGCATTATTTGATATTATTTAGCTCTTAAGCTGGAGACAGACTAAACACAACAGCAGCTTTGTTTGGATGAGGACACAACTTCATAACATTGATACAAGCCCAAAAAGTCGGTTTATCAAAATATTGGCCTTCAAAGTTTTCCAATGACTCATCATATGAAGGCAGATGAAGTATTGACCTTTTCTTTGCACTTTTAGACAAAATGTTTTATATCAGAAACTCTCCCTCCCTTCCACACATCCCCCGTGGTGCAGACCCAAAACTTGAGATGAGATATCGAGCTCCTCCCTGGTTTCGGTGCCCTGATCGTGGGGAGAACACATCTCGATCTCCCCCTCCCCCCCGGGACCACCACTGTGTCAGGGGAGGCGGGACTTATGCATAAAGATGGCGGAGCTGTCAATCAAAGACGAGCGCGTGCAGTTTCTGTGTCTTGAACTTTCTCAGTGGAGTGTGAACAGATCTAAGAGCAGAGGACAGGCAGACTGGTGTACTACAGGGCGCTGGGACTTGAAATAACATTTAAAAGGAAAAACTTTGAGATTTGAGTGTGCTTTGAAACGTAATGTCGAATTGTGAAATAGGTTGAGTTCTTGTGACATCTCGACATTCTGTAGTTCAAACTGAGCTGGAGACAAGTCTGAATTCTGTAGTGGAATTTAGTTTTTAAGTGTCAGATTACAGATGGTTATTATCTCTGTAATTATGGGTCTATCCAAATGTAACAATCCCAAACAAATAATGATAAGGTTCAACATTTGTGGATCATAAGCCTGGATATTTCTTTCAAAAACAGTGAAGCTCTCATAGACTTATACAGACCTCTGCTCTCTTCTGAAATTATGACACAATAAAATGCTAAACTCTGAACCCGACCTACAGTATTCTGAAACTGTAGATGTTTCATTAAAGTCATACTTTGCTAAACTGGCTGTTCAATCCAAACCTCTCCATAATAATAACAGTGAGCTTTTGTTTATGCAGCATAATTTATTGCTTTCATTTTGGAGTTGTCATGTAAGTATATATCCCCAGTGCTGGTTCCTTTGTGCATAATTGAAACACATAAATAAATACCAAAAGCTGTGTTTTGTTTCATTGAAGCAGGCACATTTCCCATTGAGGACAGTAAAGACTAAAGTCTAGACACTTAACTCAGTCTGAGGACTTCTCTGCTCTGTGTTGTCGTTTAAACGTGCACTGTTTCTACTGGAGGGTCCAAAATCTGTTATTGATCCACCTACAATGTTCCACAGTACGGCACTTACTGTGAGGATTAATGTTTTTGTATTAAAAGCACCTGTAATTGAATCAAAGACAGACATATCTTCTTCATTATAAGTTTAAGGTGTAAATATACAAATCATGGCACTTTTTAGATAACATTGTGTCTTCTTTTCAAAGACACAACGGTTTTGATGGCCTCCTGTATCCAGCATCTGTATCTGTGTCCTTCTGTTCTGATTATTTGTGAGTGTTCCCAGTCCATAATGTGATTTTTGTGTTTGCAGTGGTGCAATATTGCTGATATGAGATTTTCCTGGTGTGCTCTCTCTTTTTTTCTGCCCTGGAGAGTCAAGAAACACACACTGGATATGGGAGGCTATGGAAATAAGGAACAACAGCTCTGAACAGAGATGAAGGAGCATTTATGCCCCCTCACGTCTGGGACAGAGACCAGGCGAGGGGTGTGTCCAGTGTGACGGACCAGGTCTGTGCTGAAGATCAGATGATGAGTGACATGTCACAGCAGTCGGACAATGTTTCTGAGGAAGGTGACAGATGTCAAGGTAAAAACAAACCTTTTTGTCTTTAAAAAAAAACACAAAAGTAAACACTATGGGCATGTAAAGTCAGGAAGCAAAATAAAAATGTAAGTTGACACATTTTTAAATTTGTAATTAAAATGTCTCTGATCAGCTCTCAGTGTGCTGCTGATTAGCTGTTTTATTTTTCATAATTTTACACAAATTATCCAGGTGCACTGATAAAAACATTTGGGACCAGTTGCTATATTTAACTGTCACAACTACCTGTGCTTGCCAAACTCACAAACTAATGAAGACACTTTTTAAATATTAACTTTATAAAATGCTATTATTTACTTCTGGTTGTTTAGAAGATTGGTTTGTCACAGTAGTTCTTCTTTTTAGGAACTTATTGTAGTATTGTCCCAACACTAAAATTTCAAACTCGATACCGATACTATCAATAGACTTGATACTCAATACTGATTCCAACTGATTTAGACAACAAAATGTGATTTTCAACATTATATGGTAGTACTTTCTTTTCTATTCCCATGTGTGTTGTATCTGTGTACTCCCTCAGTGTGCAGTAGGTTCATAGTGCTCCATGGTGTATACTAGTCTATGTGTCTTAAACTTGTGAAAGATACAGCTCAAGATCATTCTAAGATATTCAGGAAAGATTCATTTAAGTTCTGTGAATGTGACTTTTTTAGTATTGATACCTGCTCAAATGAGTATCTAGTTTCAATACTATTTTAGTATTGAGTAGTGAGTAGTAGTATGATTTTCAATAACATGTTTTATTATATTGTATGTATAAACTTTTCTATGTCCATGGAAACAGTTGGTGTTACAAGACAAAGACTGAACTAGTTTAGCAACCTGAAATGTTACAGGGTACTGAATTAAAAACAAAAAACAAAAACAAAACATTTCCATAGAAACAAGTTCCCTTAGAACCTACACTAGAAAAGTTACATTGTGCATGTTTTTTGTTTTTTTGTTTTTTAACTCACTTATGCTAAGTCTAGACATTTTATATGGATGTAGAATCAGTCTCATTGTGAATCTAATTCTGTTATTGTATTTTTGTGGTACTTGGAAACCTTTTCTAAAGATCAGATTTTAAATGTTTCTTGTTACAAAAAGCCAAACAAAAAGATCTCTGCTGCGTGGGTTTGACCTGTGGACCTTCTGCAATCGCTCTTCATCACAAACATTGCTTACATGAGGGGAATCTGAGGAAGATGAGCCAGCACAGTCCATCCATCTCCTCCACCTCTTCCTCCTCCTGTCCCCCTCCAGACTGACCCCCCGGCACCACACACATGTGAACAAGCAACACTGAAACGTAACACAATGCCACATATGCTTTTGATTATCTGTCATGTGCTGTTTTAATAGAAATGTCTTCTGCGACTTAGTCATTTTTGGCAACATTAGTGCAGCTTTCTAGACCAAAACGTCTCAATCTAAATTTGTGCTGCCTTCAGTGGCCTCTACAATTTCCAGTAGTTGGTGACATTGCAAAAGACTGTCATGATTACAGCCAGATGTTTCTCATTACAAACACTAGGCTACAGGGGCGGAGTTTGAAGTGTAGACACCTGTTAGACCCCGCCCCTCCTCCCCCCTCACTCTCGCTTTTTGTCCTCCAGACCCTGCCCCTTCTCCCCCCCACTCTCGCTTTTAGTCCTCCAGACCCCGCCCCTCCCCCCCACTCTCTCTTTTAGTCCTCCAGACCCCACCCCTCCTCCCCCCTCACTCTCGCTTTTAGTCCTCCAGACTTCCTCCCCCCTCACTCTCTTTTTTAGTCCTCCAGACCCCGCCCCTCCTCCCCCCTCACTCTCGCTTTTAGTCCTCCAGACTTCCTCCCCCCTCACTCTCTTTTTTAGTCCACCAGACCCCGCCCCTCCTCCCCCCTCACTCTCTCTTTTAGTCCTCCAGACCCCGCCCCTCCTCCCCCCTCACTCTTGCTTTTAGTCCTCCAGACCCCGCCCCTCCTCCCCCCTCCCTCTCTCTTTTAGTCCTCCAGACCCCGCCCCTCCTCCCCCCTCACTCTCGCTTTTAGTCCTCCAGACCCCGCCCTCCTCCCCCCTCACTCTCTCTTTTAGTCCTCCAGACCCCACCCCCCCACTCTCTCTTTTAGTCCTCCAGACCTCCTCCCCCCTCACTCTCTCTTTTAGTCCTCCAGACCACACCCCTCCTCCCCCCTCACTCTCTCTTTTAGTCCTCCAGACCCCGCCCCTCCTCCCCCCTCACTCTCTCTTTTAGTCCTCCAGACCCCGCCCCTCCTCCCCCCTCACTCTCTCTTTTAGTCCTCCAGACCCCGCCCCTCCTCCCCCCTCACTCTCTCTTTTAGTCCTCCAGACCCCACCCCTCCTCCCCCCTCACTCTCTCTTTTAGTCCTCCAGACCCCGCCCCTCCTCCCCCCTCACTCTCTCTTTTAGTCCTCCAGACCCCGCCCCTCCTCCCCCCTCACTCTCTCTTTTAGTCCTCCAGGTTCTGCCCAGTTTAGAAGCTGTTTTCAAAATGTGGTTGTGGGCAGAGTTAATGCGTTTACTCCCACTTTAATGACAGACCATGTGCATAAACAACTTTTCAGGCATTTTTATAAAGATCTTAACGGTCATTGTGGAACATTTCTGGTAAAGTAATGACATCTCCATGGAGACAAGCAGGTTAGGGGCTCCATCAGAAAAGTTCTCAAAAGAAACATATTCTATTTCGATCTGATTGTAATCTTGTATAAACAACAGACTCTTGGTTACACGCACACACACACGCACACACACAAATGTCCCCAGGCCTCTCAGTAATAGAAGTATAAATAAAACATGACTGTGGAACTTTCCCTCTGGTGATGCTTTTATTCTGTTTAATGCACTTTCTGTTACGTGGGTCATTTTGAAGATTTACACATTATTTTCTGTATTTACCGGTAATGACCAAGACGTGTGTGCAACCACTGAACAGAAACTTCATTTAAAACCGCAAGCCGTGATAAAGGGCCCTTTGCAGCATGCTCATGAGGTTTTGAGCATGTTTTGTGTCCCTCATGTGTGATTTACTTACACAATTCTCTCTATATATAATTATTTGACTTTCCTTATTTGGTGTATTTAAATGTGCACTGTGTTACTTTTCTGGTGGAGGGTCTGCCACATGCTTGTCTCCATGGAGATGTTATTGCTATTGACCGAAATGTTCCGCAGTATGGCATTTATTATTATTATTATTATTATTCATCTTCATTGAGAAATTGTGACGCCACCGAGCCAAATTATGTTAGATCTATGGAGAGGAGAGCCTGCTTACAGTAAGTGTTTTTAAATGTATTTTTGAACAATAAAACAGCCATAACTGAATACATAAAGAATGAATGTCATACAGAGGAACATTCAGAGCAAAAAAGAAATATAGAGATAACTTCAGCAGAGAGCTATGCAAATAATAGCTCCATGGAGAAAGGATTTTGAGTTGAGTCTGGCTAAGGACTTTGAAAACACAGAAGAGTTTTAGGACTACCACCTGATGATGTCATAAGGTAGGGGTGAGCGTTTTAAGCTCTGGAGAGAGAGGCAGACTAGATGTTTAGGGATAAACAAAACAACTCTAGGTATTTAAAAGCAAAAATAAGTACAAATATGATATGTTATTGTTTTGATAATGCTATATTTATCAAAAACACTGTAGTAAAATATTGAATAAGTTTCACTTTCGTGTTTGACACTCACTCACTCTTTTCTCTCACTTCCCTTTGCCCTCCACGCTAAGTCACTCCCCCTTCAGAGCGCTATCACAACACAATCAGCTTGCATCGTGCACATTGCATCGGGTTTGTCAAGTTGTAGTGTAATGTTTTGTATCCTGCTTTTGTACATTTATGAGACTTGTCGTGTGGGAGCATGGGTGACGTAGGCTTGTGGGCGGAGCACTGGACAGAATCGTACAGCTAACCGTAAAGAGGTTTCAAATAGGGTCCCAGAAAGATCGCTAAATAACTGAAACACACATGGATGACTTCTAAAAGGCATGTTTTTGATGAGGGAACATTATAACATGGTCTTGGATTATACTCCCCTTTAAATGTGGAAAATTAGATAGAAAACATGCATATCTATAGTGATCATGTATGAAAGTTTAATGCCATACTGAGGGATCTGCAGGCAAAGCAATAGCATCTCCATGGAGACAAGCAGGAGACATACCCTCCAGCAGAAAGGTTACATAGTGCAGCTTAATAACCTAATATACTTTCTTCAGTGTCTTTGCCTTGGTCTGGCTGAAGGAAAGTACAATGACTCAAATGTCTGTCTTATTCCCTCTAATCCCCAATGAGAAAACCAGAGCGCGCTCCAAACCTAATCCTCATTTTTTTCAGTCATATTTGCTGCAGTTCAGGATTAGCACCTGGAGGCTTGGGGCCTCATTTATCAAGCAGTAGTGCACATGCTAAATAGCGAAACATGCTAAAAGTGGAGCAAAAACCCAACGCAGTTTCTCACAGAGACGCTAAAGAAGACGCAGCGCAATTTTGTTCCTATGAGTGAAAGACTATGCAAAACAGGGCATATTTTCAAAACATGTGCAAAAAAGAAGAAATGCGAATGAAGTTGTTTAGCGGGTGCGTCCAGATGTAGCGTAACTATGAGAGCAGAAACTGTGTGATAATATAGTTCACTGGAGAGACTGGTGTAAACCTTTAGCACAGGAGAGATGCTGATCTTTGTGCTCCTATAAGGCTTTGGATAGTGACTTTAAATGTGTTAAAATGACTCACAAGGACAGATGAAATAATAACATGTTGTTTCCAAAGCTGCAGTAATAAAATATAATCTTTTTACCTGTGACTCCTTGGCCCTGACGCCCACAAGTTTTCCACTGACCCGGAGCGTTCCACAGCAGCTGTCTATCAACCCGGGCTTTCACAGTCTGTCCTAAAGTGGAGACTGAGGGTCCTTTCCAGTCGTCCTGGATGAGGCTCGATGTGCGTCCATGTCCCTGCACTGCGTCAATGCCACGGGTGCGCATGCATTTGTGCACATATTTCCACAATTTGTCAACCTGTTTTTAAGTCCAAAGCACAAAGGATAACACTGGTAAAGTTGCTGTTCAAAGTTTTTGCAACTGACAGATCCTCTTTAATCCAAACGCAATACGGAAATGTTGGGAAATAGGGTGAATGTGAATTTGCAAAACGCCTCCACAGTTTTATCCTTCTCTAACTCTCCCTCTCTCTATCCTTCCTCTATCCCTCCTACATCTCATGTACCCGTCAACACTTTATCTTACTGAGGGTTTTTTTAAGATTGTCCCTGTGGTGCCTATGGTCGTACCTATGGTGCATGTTTTGTGGGATGGGGGAAACCAGAGTGCAGGAAGAAACCCACCCAGACAGAGGGAGAACATTCAAACTTTGCATGGGAAGGTCCGGACAATGAGGGGATCAAACTTAGAACCTTCTTGTTGTGAAATGTGAGTCTTCTCTTTGCCTACACCTCTGCTACCCCTCCTCTTCATTCCCTCTATCTCGCCTCTACCCTATAGACACCGTTGGGCCAATGAAGGTTAAAGGGTTAAAGATAAAGCAGAAAGTGCTGTGGAGGAATAATGACTGTCAGAGCACAGGAAAGGGAGAGCCGGAGGGCAAAGAGGAAATGGAGCATGTCAAAACTCCAACTTCATTATGCGATATATAGAGAAAACATGTACATGTACATGTACAACCACAGTTTATGTAGAATAAGGATATTAGAGTAAGGTATTTTTGAACATTATTGGTTGCAGTAACAACTCTCATGTCCTGTTTACAACAGTAAACAGATTAACAAACCCTCCATCTCCACTGCCATTAAAACTAATTTCCACATCTAAGTGCAATGAGTTTGCAGTATTCTTTAATGACAAGGTTCAAAGCATTAAAAATGCCATCAACTCCACGATGCAAATAACAACCCAGCACCACCTAGACACTTAGAGCTGACTCACTTTGCAGCTGTGACTGACAAAACTGTCCAAGAGATCGTCACTAGTCTGAGTTCATTTACATGCTGCCTCTGTGTGTTACCCACTAAATTTCTAAAGTCTGTGCTCAACAGTTTGCTGTCACCACTCACTCACATAGTTAATATGTCACTTTAATCTGGAACATTCCCAAAAGCTTTGAAAACTGCAGTTATCAAGCCTCTCCTAAAGAAGAGCAGTCTTGATACCACAGTACTGAATAATTACCGACCAATCTCAAATCTGACATTCTGAAGTCCTTGAAAAAGTTGTTTACCAACCGCTTATTAAGGTTCCTCAAATGAACAGTTGTCAAGGTTTAGACCCCACCGCAGCACTGAGACTGCTCTCGTTAAGTTAACACTGAACACTGATGTAGACAAAGTTTCAGTCTTGATCCTGTTAGATCTGAGTGCTGCTTTTGACACTGTGGATCATTACAGAGACTAGAGGACTGGGTGGGCATCTCTGGTACTATCCCTTCCTCCACTATCCCTCTTCCGTTCCCCTCTCCTTTATTCATCCTTTATCCCTCTATCCTCTACATATCCCCCTTCTATCCCTCTTCCATAACTTCTTCTATTCATCCCATATCCCCTCTTCTGTTCCTCCTATAACTCCTCTATCCCATCCTCCCCTTCCCCTCCTCTGTTCATCCTCTGTCCCTTCTTCCTCTTTACCTCCTCTGTCCCCCTTCTATTTCCTCCTCTATTCATTCTCTATCCTCTACACCTCCTCTGTCCCTTCTTCCTCTTTCCCACTTCTATACCTCCTCACCTACACCCTCCTCTCCTCTCCCTCTATCCTCTCTATCCCCTTTATCCCCTCCACCTCTACATCCTTCCATCCACTCCTCCACCAGCTCAGAGAAAGACGTATTTTATTGTCCGTGTGGAGATCCCCGAGTGAATGAAATATACTTTCATTTGTGCCACGCTGGAGAGATGGAGAACGGAACAGGCCGAGTTTTACTGCCCGAACACAGGAGGAAAAGACCCCAGAGCGAAAGAGAGGAGAATGAGAGCAAGAGAGAGAGGAGAGTGAAAGGGAGAAGAGGAGAGAGTGGAAAGAGAGGAGAAGAGAGAGTGGAAAGAGAGGAGATAAAGGGGAGAGAGAGTGAAAGAGGAGAAACCAAAAAGGAGGAGAGAGAAGAGGAGAGAGGGTGAAAGAGAGGAGAGATAAAGAAAGAGCGAAAGAGCAAAGGAGAAAAAAGCAATGTAGAGAAAGAGGAGGAAAGAGAGGATAGAGATTGTAAGAGAGGAGAATGTGAAACAGCAAAAGAGGGGAGTGAAAGAAAGGAGAGAAAAAGAGAGAGAGCAAAAGAGAGGACAGGAGAGAGGGCCAGCAATTAAGAATGGAAGCCCGGGAGGGACATGCAGCGTCAAAGGCAAAGGGAGTGAAACAGAAGGGCGGGGACAAGACTGAAGACTGCAGATGTGAGAGACCAGAGGAGCAGTGTTTGTGGACATATTTACATTGTATTTTCAAATAATAATGCTCCAGTATGGTTTATTTCTGTAGCAGCACATTTTACAAACATGAAATTGAAACTACTAATCTCAAGAAAAAATAAAAAATACAATAATACAATACGACGCTCCTTTTAGTTTGCACTTGAGGGTGAAATGCAGTTAGTTCGGCCCCGGAGCAGACGCCTTGACCAAGTAATCTACTCCCACCTCTAATTTGATCCAGACAGTATTTTTTTAAATTTTATTTTACAAAATGACTTGCCTGGGATCCAGAATACACACATGTGAGTCTAGTTACTGGTTTTCAAATGTGACTAACAGGTGCCCAATCAGCCACATGCACGGGCCAGAAAAACATTGAAATATCATTCTGGATTTGACAGGCAACAAAATGACACCTTTGGTTACACAATGCTTAATGTTCCCTTTCTCGCGATAGACAAATTGCTTTACGACACTTCAGTATACACACAGGTAACCAGGATAGTGACACACCCCTTAAAGACACTGTCCACAGTTCACTACCAGAATGTTCATTTGTGAGGTGTCAGCCATGGCGCAACCCGCTAAAGAAAGGAAAAGAAAGTGTGAATGGAAAAGAAGTGTGGAAAAGCGACACAGATCTGGCCCTGTTGTTACAGATCACTTATGTTTTATTTGCATTACTCGTGATGTTATGTGGGGGCATTGAGAGTCTTTACGACCTGTAGGGGGAGCACTACCGCTACAGTTACTTAATTCTGCTTTAAATACAGGGGCCATATTCTGTACAGTTATGTTCATGTTCATGGTTAATTCTCAGTGTTTGACTATTCCTCCAATGACACTGACTTTTTGTTTTAATTATTTTTTGTATTTATTTTTTATTCATTTATTTATTTTTGTTTATTTAATGCAAAACATACATATATAGTGACCATGGTTTGTGAACGTAATACAAATAAATAAATAAATAAAAATAATAATAATAAAATAAATAATAATAATACATTATAATAACAATAATAGTAATAATAATAATAATACTAAAAGTGAATTAGTTTTTGGAAAGTTGAGGTCGATGAGTTTATTTGTAAAGGAATTATTATTATTATTAAGTCTGTTCTCCATATTTTAGCTGGGTAGAGAAAACTGACAAACAAAAGTGATAATTCTGTACTTTTGTGGGCCATTTTACAGCCCTTTCACATTTCTCTTATGCTTAAACCTAAAATAATTCATTTAAAGTCATGTTTTAGGACATTCTGTTGGACTTTTACCCTCCTCACCTCTGTCCCTGTGTCCAGAGAGTGAAGGGGGTGAGAAAGAATGAAGAGGAAAGAGAAAGGAGGGAGAGGAAAAGAGGAGGAGGAGATAGAGTGACAAGATACGGAGGAGTGGATGAAGGGGGGAGAGAGGAGGGGAAACTCAACCGCTCGACTCTGGGGTCCCCGACGTCTCCATGGAAACGGCAGCCAGGCGAGGCCGTGCAGACAGCTCTCTCTCCGTCTCTCACCCCTCCTCACTCTTTCTCCTGTCTCATCTATCTCTCTCTCTCTGTGTGTGTCTCTAATTGGTAACCCCTCTCACTCTTCATCTTTCTTCACTTCTCTGTCCCTCTCTCTTTTCTCTCTCTCGTCCCATCTCTCTATATATTTCACTTTTACACTCCTTTGATTATCTCTTTCCTACCTTCTCTCTCTCCCGTCCCTCTTGTACTCCTAACTCCTATGTGTTTTGTTCTTTCTCTCCCCCTCTGTCTTACTCTCTTGTTCCATCCTTCCCTTCTCTTCACTCTGCCCCCCTTCTCTTTACCCTCCTCTCCTCTTCTCCTTTCACTTCTCTCCCTCATTCCCCTCTTTTGTACCATCATAACCTGTTTTTCTATGCTCTTCTTGTCTTCTCACCCCCTTCTCTCTCTCCCTATTTCCATCTTAATCTCTCCATCGCTTTTCTCTTCATCCCCCCCTCTCTCTCTCTCTCTGTCCTCTCTGCATACAGTCGTTTAGTCTCTCTTCCGTAGATAACTGGACAGCTGTTTGGTCAGTCTGTGTGCTCTCTGCAGACAGATCTATACAAAGACCAAAGGGAAATTAGAACAGTCAGAACAGTAAACAGAGAGAGGGAGAGAGAGGGGAGGGAGGGAGATAGAGAAAGGGAGGGAGGAGGTGTGAGGTAAGAGGTGAGCGACCATGCGTCTCTGATTGGTTTATCCGCTAATCAAACCCTGTGGAATCAGGGTGACGAGACAGGATACGGTTTCAGACCCACACGACTTTGTAAAGTTTTGTCAAAGAAAAGTGTGGTTCTGGCTGCACGGGTGAAGTGAGAGGTGACGTCAACTGAAACCCAGCAATAGATCAGGTCTGAATATAATGTAACAGTCAATATACAAGCAATAAGTATCTACATCAATATGCCAGCATCAAAACAGTGCGCAAGGACTCCCTCTACTGGTGGACTGAGCAATTGGAACTATGCTCAATACTTAAGTTGTCAAGTGATTGTACGCTTAAAGTGATTGAGAAGAGGCCAAATGCAGTTGAATTGAGTTTAAAAAAACAGAGAGAAGCTTAATGGTTTACCACTTCCAAACATATACCAGGAGGGGGCAGTGTTTTAAGCTCTGCAACGGAGACAGACTGAAATATACACAAGTAATATACAAACAAACCATAATTTAAAGGGCATTTGACAGATTCATATATTTTATGACTTGGTTTGGTGGGTAGTAAATTTTTATCGTAGTTTTACATCAGTCAAGGTCATTTAAGGTGCATCCCACATTCAGACCATAACTCTGCCCGTTCTCATTGACTCTTCCCGGATTGTTGCAACGATTACCTGGGAAACTGAATCACTCCTTGGTGGCCCAACATGGAAAAGGACACTAAAGACTTTATTTTAGTTCAGTGTGTCCCCAGACAAACACCTCTAATAGGCTCTCTTCGGGATTACTGCAGCCTCTGCCCATTCCAAACAGTCCTTGGTCCCACATTGCACTAGATTTTGTTACCAGTCTTCCCCCCTCCGATGGCCATAATGTGATACTCACCACTGTTGACAAATTTTCCATTGCTACTCATTTCATCCCTCTCCCCAAACTACCCTCTTCCAGAGAAACTGTTGACCTGTTGGTGAACCATATATTCTAGCTGCATGGAGCGCCCTCTGTCATTGTGTCTGACAGAGGTGCTGTGTTCATCTCACAGGTGTGGAGAGCTTTCTGTTCTGCTTTGAATATTAATGTCAGTCTCTGCAGCAGATGGAGGTAGCGCCAGTCCATCCAGTTGGAGTGTTCAACAAACTGTCAAACTCCTATATTGGTATGGCTCCTCTTCAATATTGTTATGGTTACCACTCACCCCTGTTTGCAGACCAGGAGCGAGAGCTGGCATTTTCCTCACTTCAGGATCATCTCCACCTTTGTTCATAGGACTGTTTGAGCTGAAGAAGGTGATCAGTTCCTCAGTGGTAGATTTAAAGCTTCCCAGTTCACTAAGGATTCATCCTACTATTTATGTGTCCTTGATCCAACCCGTTCAGTCCAATTCCTTGCTCCCTCCCTGTCTCTGCCTACTCCAGTGACAGCGTACAGTTTTTCGTGGACTGAGTGGGTTATGATCCAGAAGAGCGATGTTAGGTGTCCCACAGAAATGTTTTGGGCCCTTCCTTGATATGGGACTTCTTCATCCAGAACATGCCTTCATCCTTCAACCTTCATCCAGAGAAATGTGGTAGACCACCAGGAGGCGTCTGCAGAGGTAGGAGTATAGTCACAGCAGCTCCTCCAGCCTTTTTCTCTACCTATTCTTAGCGTGAGGACAGGTGTGTGGGAGCCTCATCAGACTCGGCCCAGATGTGCTCTCTTGACAATCCAGAGTCTTGTAAAGGCTCTCAAGACAGCTCCACGGTGCCAAATTGTAAACCTAGCTATAGTTAGTACTACATATAGGTAACTTTAATACTGAATACTTAATACCTGAACATTTTTTGCTTCTACTTACCTGATTTTTCCCTGTTGCTCAGAAACTCCATGCTACCGCCTCCGGTCTTCCCTGTGATCCAGCTCCTGCCAGCTTCCGACACACTCTACCTGCAGAATCTAATGTTTTGTTAATAAACCTTTGCACCATAGACTGTAGTCTGCTCTTGGGTTCTTTGCCTGGTAACAGTTGTATTGTTGAAGTATCAGGAAGTGCACAGTAGTATGCTAGTTCTTTTTAGCTTCACCATGACAGCTAAACTTGGCTCTGGTCTCTAAAAGTCATGAAAAGTGCTTGTAAATGTATCTGAATAATTAGGACGGAACTTGCAAACCATTTAAAATGAACCAGTTTTTCATGTTTTTAAGTCATTAAAAATCATGTACAGTGCCTTCAAGTGTTATATGTGTTTTTTACATACACTATATACGATATAAGGCAAAAGTCCCGGGAACTGTACGTTATTACATAAAGTTTATTAATTCCACAAACTTCCAGCACAATAACAGACTGTTCCTCTCCTCACTCTGCTCCTTTTAATTAAAGCGTGGCAGCTCTTGTGTTTCTAAGCTGTAGGTTTATCCTCGGTTAAATGAATGCAAATGTTCCACAAACAGGCTTTTCTCCCCATGTAAAAGTGTGGTGTCATCAGAGGGCGAGTCTGATCCTACAGAGCGCACTGGTGTCCCGGCTAATTGGAGGCACTGTCGTCACATCTCAAGGAAGCTACAGTCACTCAGCCAATTTATCCCCAACTTCACTGTCATCTCTGCTCTGTTCTGCAGACACGGCAGCACCAAATCTGCAGGGAGTGAAAATATGGTTTTCTGAAATGTTGAGTCTGAGTTTAGAAACTGTTTACAATGGGCCAAGAGCTTTTTTCATGTTGTTGATCTCAGCCAAGGCAGGAACCAATTTTCTACAGACATGATCTACGTTCATCAGGGTTTTCAATCAATTTGTCACCTTGTATTTCGTGCATGTTTTGTGGTAATTGACAACTTTGGTCTGACATTTTTTGAGGTGGAAACGGGATAGTTTTCGCAATACATAGCATCAGCCATTAGCTAATAGCACATCTGGAAATAATATGCCAGCCACCTGTTCTTCAACTTTTGTCATACTGCCAAACATGAGCGAAGATAAACTCTATGGGGCGTGGTATAAAAGTGGGTAGTTCCAATGGACTGACTACGTTTTCTGTTCACAAAGGTTTTTGAGACTCATTGTGCATCTCACCCACTTTTCACAGCAACTTTACATAATAACCACGACCAAAAGCATTAACAAAAGAAAGAAAAGCAACAAAATGGATATATGTTTAGACCGACCAATGTTGGCACAAAAGAATACTGTTTTGTCATTTCACCATCTTCTAAAACACAAGGTGAAGTGTGAAATGTGTGAAAAAGAATCTCGAGTGGTGAGCAGGTTTCATTGACTAAAATATATTGTACTTATATGTTGAATTCTGTGTCGCCCCTCGATGGAGACATGTTTTCACAAAAGAAAGCAGACAGATTATGGTAATAGTAGGTTTCATTGTTCATATAAACTTTTACTGGTTGGAAATACTTTTGTCATAATTAAAGAAATGAGCTAACTGCTTTGGAGATGTTTTTGGCCTTAGTTGTTTTAACTGTGGGGTAGTGCATTAGTTAACACGCCATCTGCACCCAAGTAGATGAAGTTGGAGCTAACTGCTAAAATAAATAAATGACTGATACTTAGACAGCAGAGAACACCAGAGTTACATTTATATATTGCATATAGCTGCTGTGATCCTTCATTTGTCCAGTAGTCTTTGGTAGAAAAGGCTTCAAAAGATAGTCATCTGGACAATGTTTTTAAAAACAAGACATTTGGGCTGTAAACCAGAATCCATTACCAACCCTCCTATCTCCCTCTATTGCTCTCTCTATCCCTCTTTCTTTATCCTCCCTTTCTCTCTCTCTCGCTCTTTCTGTCTTTCTGTTTCTCTTTGGGCCATTTTGTTTTGCCGGTGGTGCGTGACTCATCTGTCAGTCTTCTCATTGTTTCTTTCCTTGAATCGACGAAAGAAGAAAAATCTCTCCTAACATGTTCAGAGCCTGTCTGCACCTACCTGCTCCTGTCTGCTCCTACCTGCTCCTACCTGCTCCTGCCCTCTCCTGCCTGCTCCTGTCTGCTCCTATCTGCTCCTACCTGTCCCTGTCTGCTCCTACCTGCTCCTGCCCGCTCCTACCTGCTCCTGCCCTCTCCTGTCTGCTCCTACCTGCTCCTGCCCTCTCTTGTCTGCTCCTACCTGCTCCTGTCTGCCCCTGCCTGCCCCTGCCTGCTCCTGTCTGCTCCTATCTGTTCTTGCATACTCCTACCTGCTCCTGCCTGCTCCTGTATGCCCCTGTCTGCTCCTGCCCTCTCCTGCCTGCTCCTGCCCTCTCCTGCCCTCTCCTGTATGTCTCTGTCTGCTCCTGCCCTCTCCTGGCCTCTCCTGCCCTCTCCTGCCCTCTCCTGCCCTCTCCTGCCCTCTCCTGCCCTCTCCTGCCCTCTCCTGCCCTCTCCTGTCTGCTCCTGTCTGCTCCTGTGTGCTCCTGTCTGCAGTCATCAGCTTGAGTATCTTTCCAGGGCAGTCCACAGGAGAGGGACAAGTTCAGACTTCAGTACTGTGTTCACGTCACAGCACAACATTGTAGAATCCCTATAGTTTGAGCTGGTGACAGGTCAGAGTTCTGTGGTGGAATTTGCAGAGTAACTGTCAGACTGCAGATGTGTTGACCTGGTTTATGGTTAATATTTCTGTAACTACTGGGCCAATCCACATGAAACAAAAACTGGTACAACAGCTTTTCTGTCAGTATAAATTAACAAAAGTGAAATAATATTCTCAAAAAGTGATGCCCGATACATTGAATCTCCCATAGAGTTATTTAGGCCTTTGCCCACCGTCTGAGATTACGACATTACGGCAGTTGTCATCAATATTTCCTGGGGGTGTGATGCTAATTGAAGGCTCTGCTCTGTCTGAAGTGTTATTACTCAAGTTACACTTTAATATGAGCTTTGCTTTAACACAATCTGACCAGTAAGAACTGACTTAGTTGGAACTACAACAGGAGAGATGATTTTTGCTGTCAAACAAGACTCACTTAAATTACATTACAGTCACAAGCTAGCTATCATTAACCAGCGTTTTTTAGTCACTCTCATTCTCATTTTTGTTGAAACACCTACACAAGACCATGAGCACTCACACACAAGAATATTGACCACAGGCTCCTGCGTTGTTTAAATGCATGTTGTATTTTTTCTTCAGTTTTCAGACAACCGTACAACTTATTCTGCCGTGTTTACAAATGTATGCATTGTCACGACGGTAACTTCTGAACACTCATCCCTTTTCTTCCACTTAAACCAAGTTATGAAATATTATAGAAACCTGTCACACGCACCAATGCCATACTGTGGAACGTTCCAGGCAAAGCCATAACATCTTCATGGAGACAAGCAGGTGTGGACCTAGCTGGTGGGTTTGTTAGTGTGTTGTTGCAGGTCAGTCCTTCTGCTCACAGCTGGAGCAGGAGCACGGCTGACTGTGATGTTGAGGAGAAACATCTGCATTTGGGAGGTCGCTGTGTTCCAAATGATTCACCAAAATTCGTTTATGTGCACTTTTGACAACTTTCTGTCTAGAGCAGAGTTTTGCTGTCATGGTAAAGCTAACAACAATAAGCATGCTAACAGTGCACTTCCTGATTCTTGGACAATAAAACACTTTATAATCAGATGCAGCCAGTGCACAGCAGACTCATTCTGATTCTATATCTGTACTGGGACAATACAAACTGTCCAAATACATGTCCCTTTAACGACTGATATGAGAAACATCTGTCCATATCTTATTTTATTTTATTTTTTGCATTTTTGTGTTTTTATTTCTTTAGATTTTTTCAGATGCAAATTTCAAAAGTCACCAGTCATTCACAAGCAGCAAAATATGTTGTTTCTTCTTTTCATTTTTTATTTAAATCATTTTCAGTTTCACATTTAAAAGGTATCTGTTTTCCCAAAAAATAAAATGCCACTTGAATTTGTGTTTTCTGAACTGTAATTATTTACAATTGAAATAACAATTTTAAAATCCATTTGTAAACAGTTTAGGTTTTGGATAAAATTAAATAGTTTGACCCCTCCTTGAAGCGCCACCTTAACGTGGTGGAGGGGTTTGAGCTCTCGTATGATCCTGGGAGCGATGGAGTCGGGGGCTTCATGCCCCTGATAGGGTCACTCATGGCAAACAGGTCCTGGGGGATCGGTCAGACCAAGAGCAGTTCAAAAGCCTCTGAAGAACAGCCTCTCATGACAAGTAGAAGAGCAAGGCCAGTTACGTCGCCCAGACCAGCGTTTCCGGGGGCCCACCCTGGAGCCAGGCCTGGGGTGGATGCCTTGTGGCTCAATCAGGCACAGCCCGAAGGAGCAACGTGGGGCCGTCCTCCTGTGGACCTACCACCTGCGGAGGATCCATGAGGGACTGGTGCGAAGAGATCTGGGCAGCAGTCTAAGATGGGACCCACGATGACCAGATTTCTGGACATGGACACATGGAATGTCACCTCGCTGGGGGGGTGGAGCCTGAGCTTGTGCAGGAGGTTGAGCGGTACCGACTAGATATAGCCGGCCTCACCTCCACACACAGTCTGAGCTCTGGAACCCAACTCCTTGAGAGGGGCTGGACTCTCCATTTCCCTGGCATTGCCTGCGGGGAGAGGTGGCGAGCTGGTGTGGGCTTGCTCATTGCCCCACAGCTCAGCTGTTGGAGTCCACCCTGATGAACGAGTCCCTGCGCCTTCGGGTTGGGGACAGGTCTCTCACTGTTGTGTCGGCCTACGGGCCAAGCAGCAGTGCAGAGTACCCGGCCTTCTTGGAGTCCCTGGGAGGGGCACTAGACAGTGCACTGACTGGGGACTCCATTGTTCTCCTGGGGGACTTCAATGCCCATGTGGGTAATGACAGTGACACTTGAAGGGGTGTGATTGGGAAGAACACCCTCCCTGATCGGCACACGGTGGTGTTCTGTTATTAGACTTCTGCGCTGGTCACAGCTTGTCCATAACAAACACCATGTTTGAGCACAAGGGTGTCCATCAGTGCACGTGGCACCAGGACACCCGAGGTTGGAGGTCAATGATCGACTTTGTTATCGTCCGCGTGTCTTGGACACTCAGGTGAAGAGAGGGGCAGAGCTGTCAACCGATCATCATCTGGTGGTGAGTTGGATGCCCTGGCGGAGGAGAAAGCCGGACAGACCTCACACGCCCAAGTGTACTGTGAGGGTCTACTGGGAACGTCTGGTGGAGCTGTCTGTCAGGGGAGTTTTCATCTCACACCTCCGGGAGAGCTTCTCCCAGATCCTGTGGGAGGATTCCAAGTGGGCCATGTTCTCCATCTCTATTGTTGATGCAGCTATTTTACTAGTTAGATTAAAACATTAATATCTTTTGGTGACATAAATAGAAACACAATTGGACAAGGTGATGAGATCATGGTCATAATGTGAATCACCAGTAGCTGAGTCCAGGTACATCCACTGCCAGGGGACCCAGAGACACATTCTGCTTAGGGCCCCATAAAAACTAATGCCGGCTCCTGGTCATAGTAGCAATAAAAGCAATAGTGGCATCTAATCTGCACAGGCAATTCCATTTACCAACGTGTTTGTAGTGACATAAAACTACTTCATAAGTTGTCGTGGTAACGCAATAACTGTTAGTATAGCAGGTACTGGTAGTAATATACAGCTCTATTCTCATACCTTGGTGCTGGTGGTAGCAGTAGTAATAGTTCTGCTCCTACTCTCCTCTTTCTTCCCTCGCTCCCCTCATCTCTCTCCTCTCCTCCATCCTCTGCTCCTCCCCATCCACCCCTCCACTCCTCTGCCCTGTATTCTCTCTGGTCTAGTTTGAGCTTTATATTTCTGTTCTTTGTACATGTTATATACGCAGAGAGAGAAACGGGGCACATTCTTACAGCACATGATGGTTCTCATATATATCTATAGTTTTATTATTATTATTTGCTTTGTTCCATTTTATACTTATCTATAATTCAAAACTCTGCTGGAGGAAACCTGTTTTACTGCCACAGACCCAGCCAACAATGAGAGATGGATTTATTTCTTCTGGCCAACAAAGAGCTGGAAATGCAGGACTGTGCATGGTAAAAGTCAACTCTTTAGGTGGGACATGGTCAGTGTAGAATTCAAACAAGTATTTAGTGTTTAGCTGTGGTGGAACATACAGTAAAATTAGCAAAATAATGTACTTCAGTAAAAAAAAAAAAAAAAAAAAAAATAGGTATCTACTTTTTTTGTACATTTTTAAGTGGATGCTTTAACTTTTACTTCACGGCATTTTTTATTTGGACTGAAAAGAAAAAGTACTTTAATATTGTTTGTGACCTGCTGAAAAGGCTGAGGGTTTATTTTTAACAGGCTCATAATTTGAGCAAACAAAAATATACAAATAAAAACTGCTACAAAAACAAAACAAAACACTTGACTCAATTGTTTCTACTGAAAAAATAATCTGTACAAATCAGTATCAAAATCATTACGAGTCTACCCCAAAATATGTGCAAAGTACATTTTTAAAACCGTACTTCAACAGTTTTACTTAAGCCAATTTTTTCATGTCATACTTTTACGTTTACTTGAGTTCTTTTTTTTTTTTTTTGCTCCAGCATTTGTACTTTTACGTGAGTAAATACTCAACAAAATTGAGTATTTACTATACAAGAGCAGACATCTTAGCATGATTATGTTCAGCTGTACAATGTGGTTTGTCTTTCTAAAGGAACAAGAGCCTGTATTTGGTCTCCATCATAGTCTATTGAAAAATACAGTTCATAACAAAAACGTCCACAAATGTTTTACACGATCATTACTATCAGTGACACGGTCCTCTCTACTTATCTCTTCTCTCAAAATGTTGCTGATTGTGTTTAAATGTCTGCAGTCTACGTGTCCTCTTTATGTGGAGAAGTTACTGCAGTTCTATACTTCACCCAGAGCCCTGAGGTCAGAGGTCAGCTGTGCCCAAAGCCAGACTCAAGACCAGATGTGACAGAGCCTTTTCTGTGGCAGCGCCCAGACTATGGAACAGCGCCCTCTGCCTGTCACCTTCGCAAACTCTTTAACTAAAACTGAGACTGAAAACCAACATCTTCTTCCACCTCCCCCTTCTCCCTGGCATTTAATACCAACCAGACAGGATCTCTTGGTGTTTTATTGTCCTTTCCCTGTATATAGTGTGATCTGTGTGTTTGTTTTTGTTGACTTTTATGTGAAGCACTTTGGGCAGCTCATGTTGTTTTTAAATGTGCTATAGAAATAAAATCGAATTTGTCCTCCCTTTCTCATCACGCCCATCACCCTTTTGCTCCGACCCCATCCGTCTTTCCACTCTATCATTTCTATCTCTCTTTCTGTCCTGCTGTTGCCCTTACTTTCTCTCTCTCCCTCTCTCGTTTTCTGTTTTCTTTCCTTCTCTTGCTCTCTTTTTGCTTCCCTATTTCCCCTTCTCCTTCCTCTCACTTCTCTTTCTCTCTGCCTCCTCACTCTCAATCCCATTTCTTCCTATCCACCTCTATCTCCCCTCATGTCCACCTCTCCTCCTGACTATCTCCCTCCCTCTCTCCTCTCTCACTCTCCTATCTTCTATCACTCTCTCTAAACCCCCAGTGGCTGTAGCTGACAGACGGGTCCGATGGCCGATTCCCTGGCCCTGCTGACCCCTGCTCCACACTTTGTCCTGTTTATGCACCATAAATCCTCGTGGTGTGTTCGGGGCCTGACACGAGAGTGGGGAAAGTGAGTTCTATGTGAGAGCTCATGCATATGCAGCCTGTGGCCCCCCTGAATATCAAACCTCACCGTGGCATTAAAACCAACGCGCGGAAGATTGCTCCTGTTTTTACGAGTCATATCTCATCTCCGGCGTCATCACCTGCCGTTGATTTAAGCGCAGGAAGCACCATCAGCTCAGGAACTTTCATAATCACTGTTTTATATTATCAAAGTCTGAAGCAGTAGGTTAGGTTTACATGAAATCACAACATAAACGGTGTTTCCACCCATATAGAATGAGCATTTTCAAAAATTTGCATTAGAAAAGCATGTAACAAATGAAACTTTAACCCTGTTTCCATCTAAACACTGGGGGTTGATTACTGGGTTACAAGCTCCATCTGTCTGCTCTGTCTCGTGACACCGCTAAACCTGCAGAGGGCGCACTGTCTGTTTTGTTTGTCTTTGCTAGAAACACACTTTTTCTCTGTTATTTAGCCATTTGCTGCTCACATTTGTGTCAAATCAAAATTTAGCATATTGTTTCATTTGTAATATAATGCTATAGACGTGTTTTATTACAAAGCTAAAGCCTGCTTCCTCGGGCTTTGCCAGACTACTGCACTGTTGAAAAAGAATGAGCACTGAAGTGCTGTTACTTGATCACAGTGTTGGACAACAATAAGCTTTCCCTGAGTTACTCTAATAATTAAGATTAGACAGTGCGTATGTGTCTCTGGGCATGTCATTAGTTGCCAACATCTTCTGTTTTTAGCTTGAACCTCACTTGCTTGTGCAGCAGTGTTAGTTTAGTCTGGCTTTGTCTGTCACCTGTGTCCACACTGGTCACATACAGGTATGTCATCCTACGGTCAGCTGGGCTTTATATTCACTTAATGGGTTTATGTGGCTGAATGTGTCTTTTTTATTTATTTTTTACAAGAGCAGATATTTGCTTTAAGATCTTAAAAAGAACTTATCTGGACACTGCCTGTGACTTCCAGTGGTGAGCAGCCCACAGGTGCTTTCAAAAAAGGGGGTGAAAACAACTGCTACTTTCAACTTACTTGAGTGATACGGTGTCTTTTACAAAAACTTTGTAAAGACAAGAATGCCAGTTCTGTGATTACAAAAGTCCTGCTAAAAGTTTTGTCAACACACCAAGGAGTTAAACAGCTGATTGTGCACGTGGGTGCAGCTGACACCAAATCTTGAAAAGGGATTTCATGAAATTATTAAAGCTTGATAAAGTGGAGGTGAAGACTTTCATCAGTGGACCTCTTCGTAACATAGACAGAATTTACCTGGCTGTTTCATCTGAAAACATGTCTGTTCAACAGAGGATTGCACTTCATTGACAACTTTGATTCTGGATACGAGAAGTCCTGTTCAAAAGAATTGGCCCACACCTGAGCAGAGGTGGAGTGAGAGTGTTGTCAGATAACCTCCTCCACGCTTTGACGCACCGGCCTGGACAGGGTCCTGGCCCAGTGAGAGAAAAGAGGTGCAATGAGAGATGCATTTTCTGCGCCAGCAAAGGAATCATCACCAGCACCACAACTACCTCCCCCACCAAGGGATTCAGCAGCACCACCACCTTCCCCTGTGAAGGATTCCTCACCAGCATCATTTAAGATGGCTCCCCTCACACTCAATGTAGCATGATCAAGCGTTTGGCATCAACTATGCTGAACTTTTCCCCGTACCCACCTATCCCCCCTCTTCTTTCACCCAAACTCCCCCCTGCTCCACCTCCTGGGCCCTCACCTGGTCCCTCACCCAAACTCCCCCCTGCTCGCCTTTCCTTGCCTTCCCTCAGAGCTGTTATCACCAAGAGCTAGGACACACAGGACCTCTGCTGTCCCAGGACATACAGTTAACATAACAGAAGGACATACAGTTAACATAACAGAAGGACAGTTAGACTGTCCAATCAGAGACATTTAGGTCACATTGCCTGTAAGACGATAACATTCAGCCCTACTGACACTAATCTGAAACTTGCCATGCTCAATGTCAGATCTTTATGTAACAAGTCATATCATTTATTTAATGATTTTGTTTCTTCTTTTAATCTTGACTTTATATTTTTAACCAAAAGATGGCTTGATAAAAACACAGGTAATGCAATTCTAGTGGAATTAACTCCACCAAACTCAAATGGAGCTAAAACAATCCCCCTCCATACTCTACTTACTCATATACAAACCTCCCCAGCACTGTCTGAGTTTTATTGATGATTTTACTGAGATGCTTTCAGTCGTGTGCACGGACTTTGATGGTTTAGTCATTACAGGTGATTTTAATGTACATGTGGATAATGTGTTTGACAGAAACACTAAAGAGCTCAGTTCTGTCCTTGAAACCTTTGGTCTGACTCAGCATGTCAGCGAGCATGTCAGCGAGCCCACCCACAACAGAGGACACGCTCTGGACCTGCTCATTACAAAAGGAGTAAATATTTCAAATGTCAATGTGGTGGATGTTGCTCTGTCTGATCATTTTTGTATCTTTTTTGACCTGCCTGTTATTCCCAAACCAGTGGCTGGTCCTGCAGTTGTTCGAAGGTGCACTGTTCATGGAAATGATACACTTTGAAAATGCCTCATGTTCTAATGTTGATGCTTTGTTGAACTGTCTGACTTCGAGTGTTTTGAATGTTCTGGACACCATTGCCCCGATAAAGGTTAAAATGGTTAAAGATAAGCAGAAAGTGCCATGGAGGAATGATGACTCGGTCAGGGCACAGAAAAGGGAGTGCCGGAGGGCAGAGTGGGAATGGAGCAAGTCAAAGCTCCGGGTTGATTATGAGATTTACAGAGAAAAGATGCACAACCACAGTTTATGTAGAATAAGGCAGAGGTATTTTTAATACATTACTGGAAGTTGCAGTAACAACTCTCGTGTCCTGTTTGCAACAATAAACTGATTAACAAACCCTCCAACTCTGCTACCGTTAGAACTAATTTCCACATCTAAATGCAATGAGTTTGCAGTATTCTTTAATGACAAGGCAAATATGCAATGCAAATGATACCCCTGCAGCCACCTAGACACTTAGAGCTGACTCACTTTGCACCTGTAACTGACAAAACTGTCAACTCAACTGAGTTCATCTATCTACATGCTGCCTCAATGTGTTACCTACTAAATTTCTAAAGTCTGTGCTCAACAGTTTCCTATCACCACTCGCTTGCATAGTTAACATGTCACTTCAATCTGGAACATTCCCAAGAGCTTTGAAAACTGTGGTTATCAAGCCTCTCTTGAAGAAGAGCAGTATTTATTCCACAGTACTGAACAATTACGACCCATCTCAAAACTGCCGTTTTTATTTATGTTTTGATTTGTTGTTTTGTGATTTTAATGTCTTTCTCATTCTGTAAAGCACTTTGCATTACTTTGTGTATGCATTGTGCAATGCAAATAAACTTGCCTTGCCTAAATGCATTTCCACTTTTCAAAATGTGCTTTAACTGTTATGCACTTAAATCAAAATAAAGCCAGCGAATAAACTTTTATTCAAATTAAGAGTACTAAATGTGATATTTGGCATTTCCACCTCCCGTTACTTATGTGAATCTTCAAAATGCACATCAAAAATAAGGTGATGGAAACAACTATTATAGTATACAGTTTAAACTGAGCTGGAGACAGGTCAGAATTCTGTGGTGGAATTTGCTGTTTAACTGTCAGATTGGAAATTTGTTGACCTGGTTTATGGTTATTATGTCTGTAATACCTGCACACAAAGTTCAATGTCTTCTCTGTCAGCATAGATAAAGAAAATAGGTAGGAAAATAGCTTTAGAACGTGGTGCTATTATTTAACCTGAAAGATGTGATAGTTATCAGCGGAAGGTTTAATATAACAAGTTTGTGGAGTCAATCCCAAACAAATCATGATAAGGTTCAACATTTGTGGATCATACATTTGGATATTTCTTTCAAAAACAGTGAATCTCCCATAGAGTTATACAGGCCTCTGCCCTCCATCTGAAATTATTACATCTTCTAAAAAACACATCATATATATAAATCTCTTTTATAATTCTTATGAGACAAGGGACAGGGGCCTAAATGCTCTCAAAAGAACTGTGCCGTCATCCCTGTAGTGGAGAACTGACAATTAGGCTGTCGTGATTTTAATGTGATAATAATAATTAATCCATAAATGTAAAAACATCGCTGCCAATCTCTGTATACTTTGTCACACACATTAGTAACAAAGAGATGGGTAAAGCCCAAGGGCACAATGCAGAGGAGAGGGTCAGATGGAGCAGAGGAGAGGGTCAGATGGAGCAGAGGATGCAGAGGAGAGGGTCAGATGGAGCAGAGGATGCAGAGGAGAGGGTCGGATGGAGCAGAGGATGCAGAGGAGAGGGTCAGATGGAGCAGATGAGAGGGTCAGATGGAGCAGAGGATGCAGAGGAGAGGGTCAGAAGGAGCAGAGGAGAGGGTCAGATGGAGCAGAGGATGCAGAGGAGAGGGTCAGAAGGAGCAGAGGAGAGGGTCAGATGGAACAGAGGATGCAAAGGAGAGGGTCAGAAGGAGCAGAGGATGCAGAGGAGAGGGTCAGATGGAGCAGAGGATGCAGAGGAGAGGGTCAGATGGAGCAGAGGATGCAGAGGAGAGGGTCAGATGGAGCAGAGGATGCAGAGGAGAGGGTCAGATGGAGCAGAGGGTTTATTCAGTATAGTCTGGTGCACATCTGGCCTTATTAAGAAACTTAATTGTGTTAAATGTGGAGTGATTATATTTGAGGCCATGTGTAAATCTAATAAAACCAAAAGTGAGAGCAAATGAAAGGGGAGCAGCTGCTTAAATAAGTGCATTCACTGCCAAAACACTATACTCTGTACTGCATTTTTACATAATGCTATTTACATCAGATGCTCTCCCAATATGTGACTGAAATATTTTCTTGGAATCCAGCTCAATCATTCCCACCTGTTTGTAGAGTGAACACTCAACGTTTTGATGTGTAGTTTCCAATGTTTTCTATTAGTCCAAGTAATTTGTCTTTTGGCTCAGTAAAGTAAATTCAGTAAATTTGAAATATTAAATATAGTTTTACAGTATATCCAATACCCAACATGACATTTACATATGTGTTTTTGCTTGTATTTCCAATGGATTATCATAACATTGTCTGATTATTGTTGAAGTAATCTAGAAAACATTTTTGTATCCTCCTCATTCTACATTTGATGGGACGTACATATCTCTGGTTACCACAATAAGGTGTAAACCCCTGTGGTTATGAGCAGCCTAAACACTTTTTTACGCTTTTTGAGAGTGAATGTTTGCTTTATTTATCATTAGCTCTATGCACATGTTAGCAACAGAGGCTCAGAGGCTACAAAATCAGGTTCACAGAAAGGGAAGGGAAAGCAAAGGGAAAGCAAAGTGAAAGCATGATTTTTGGTTTTATTACTTTACTCTTAAACCTTTTGTTGAATACTGTCTTAAACATTGAGGTGAACTTATTTCTCTGTAAGAATTCACTCTAATATTTGGTTGTTCCGCCTTTAGCTTTGATTACGGCACTCATTCGCTATGGCTTTGCTTCGATTTCGCTTCTGCAATGTCACAAGATTTATTTCCATCCAGTGTTGCATTCATTTTTCACCTCTTGCATTGATGATGTTAGAGTCTGACGCTGCACAAAGGTTCTCCAGCACATCCCAAAGCTTCTCAATGGGGTTAAGGTCTGGACTCTGTGGTGGACAATCCATGTGTGAAATTTCTCACATTTTCAGTGAGCGCAATCATCTTTTATAGTGACGTATTCTACCTTCATGTAAACAGCTAACAATATATCCATTTATGACCGTGTACAGACAGTATGTAAATAGGACCAGCCTTCTATAGACAGTACCTTTCTCGGGGTATAAGTACTGGATGGCTCCTTTGCAATGTAACACACACGCAGTGCCTGTTGTCTGTGCTCTTCATTCATCTCATCAGATAAAACTTCTTTCAACTCTCTACCTGGTCTGCAATTGCTTACTTCACAATGTTTATCCATGCATAGGGTGCAGCCATGTTGGATTTTCTAACTCAGGTCCAGCTGGGGTTCTGAAATATTCCACGATTTTCCCAGTAGATATTCCAATACGGAAGGGTGTCTCTGTTTGACTTTACAAATCAAGTCATTTGAATGTGACAGGCTTGACCAATTCACATGCTGTCTAATGTTTTTCTAATGTTTATTTTTGTAGATTGCCATGTTTACTTCCTTTCATATTCTTTTGAAATCTTCCTCAACCACTCTGCATGAAATGAAATATTCACAACTAAATATGGTGATTCATTTAGTTTTGGTGAGAGAGAGGCAGATGGAGAGGTGGAGGAAGAGCAGAGCAGGGGGTGAGCAAGGACACACTCTCCTTCATTCAAATGCAGCTAAATCTCCCACTAAACCAAAAATACTACAACTGAGTACTATGTGCACTTTTGAATTGACTAAAGATTGTCTATAAACACATGTAAGCGTGTCCTCTTATGTGAGCTGTGAAGCTTTGCAGTTAAGTGCATTCAGCCTGAGATTAGAAAATACTGAAGACATTTTTTCTTAGAGACACATTTGAATTGACGATAAAAGTCAAAGGGAATTATGCACAAAATAAAAAGAATATTACAGTTGACATAAGCCCGTGGTGACATCTAGTGGAGAAATGAGCCTCTTAAATGTGCACGATGTTCTGGTGGGTTTGATGAGGGTTTGCTACATACTCTTCATGGAGATGTCAGTGCTTTGGAATGTTCCACAGTCTGGCATTAAACTGATCTATCTCCATCAAGACAAGTTACAGGTCAGAGCTGTGGAGAGGTGACCCTGAACAGTAAGAATGCATGTTTTTGATGTACGGTTGAGCAATAAAACACATATTTACTGAATAAAGAAAAGATAGGTCCACATTCATTGGAATATTCATAGCAAAGTGATGACATTTCCATGGAGACAGGCAGACCCTACACTAGAAAAATTACATACTGCACCTTTAAAGGCATCACATTTCCCAAAACTGTTGTTTCCGCTCCTTAAATTTTATTTTTGTTAGGAAAGACAATCCTTCTTTAAACAGAAATTGGGGCCTGAGACATAATCTCTCACTGATCTACAACTCCATCCTCAAACCCAAAACAAAGAGAACAATAGCAGGTCGTCAAAGGCTGAATGAGGTTGTTTAAGATGAAACTGGGAGACAATATCTGTTTACAGTTTCAGTGTAGTTAGCTCCTCCCCTCAGACAGATATATAAACAGTGTCCACCAGTAATCTGACCAGAACTGAAGAAGTGTCTTGGATGATCAACGAAATGTCTTCACTCCTACAACAATTTGTCCAGTTGACAGCCTTAATTTAGTCTTTTCCTCTTATGAAACATTGTTTGAGGAATGTTGGCTATTTGGTCCATCGATATAAACCAGGACTAACCTGGGACCAAAGCAGGTCGACATCATGACTAAACTGAGACCAAACCAGAACCAAATGAAGACCAGTGAGAACGTGTAAGTGCACAGTCCAACACATTAACCCTTCAAGTTTATGGGAAAGTCTTTTGCTTTGGTTATGCTCACATTCACCAGCTGGTACATGGGTACAGCAGGAACACTCATTTACATGTGTCCTTAGCTCACATCTTGTTTACAGTCTAGATATATTTGAAATGTACTGCACTTGCACATATACAAGTCTGAATATCTGTCACACATTTGCTCCTGTCACACATTTTTCTTTGCTCTAGGAACTATTCTTATTAGCAATGTCAACGGTCCCAATATATGTGTTTTAATCTGTTTATGTCACATAAAGGGGCTGTAACTGATTTTTACTGCCTTCAAAGCATGAAAAACCAAACTAGTTATTTTTAAACAGTTTGCAGTGGTCCTCACTTACCTTACTCATTCAAACCATCCTAATTATTCACAGTGATGAGTTTATAAGAGCAGTATGACTTTGTTGGGATAGAACCTGTGCTAAACATTTATCATAGTTTTACATCCGTTTGTGGAGTCTCGTATTAGTCTCATATTAACTATTGTGTAAATTAGACCACTTTTGGCCCTTGTTGACATTATGGTTGCTAGGTAACAGCTCACCAAAATGAAAAATCAAGCACTTTAAACCTTGTAATGAACGGTTTACCATTGCAAAGCGCATCCAATCAAGTCATTTGATTCATTCATAATTTAAATAAACTCTTTTTGGATCTTGAATAAACATCTCTTCTGTCTGATTATGATGTAAACATGATGGTGCTGAAGCTGCCTCTGAACTCAGTGGTGTTCAGTTTATCCTCCAACATGTCATAGCTCAGAGTCACCTGCAGGGGGAGAGCCACACTGTCAGATTTAAAGATTTAATAAGGTACTTTCAGCCTGATACAAAACAAAGCCGACGTCTGCTCGAACTGAGGACCACTGAAGCCAACAAAAAACAGAAAATGTTGGGTGTCTACACGTTCTTGGGGACATTTCATTGACTTGCATTACATTTCTGGAAACGCTGCTCCTATAAACTTAAAGCAACACTGTGTAACTTTCTGGAGGCTGCATGTCACCTTTATGATGTCATGACATACAAAGTTAAAACCATACTTTAGAACATTGGACATCTCAGTGGAGTTAGATATATTTAATGTCATACTGTGCGACATTAGAGCCAAAAGAACAACATTTTCATAGAAACGAGCAAAGTCAGGTTTGTGTAAAAGCAAAATGAGGAAATAAAAACATGCTTTAATTCTAGTTTAAAGGTTACACAGTAGGGCTTTAACATTTATTCAGGTATTGGACGTCAGACATGGTTCAGGTCTAGTCCTGGTTTAAGTCTGCTGGTTGGTATCAGCTAAATCCTGGTTTAGTCTGGTTTTAGTCCAGTCTGGTCCTGGATTGGTCCTAGTTTAGTTCACAAATCAATCCTGGTTCAGTCCTGGTTCAGTCCTGGTACAAACTGGTTCAGTTCTGGTTCAGTGATGGTTTAGTGCTCATTCAGTTCTGGTTTGTGTCGGTCCAGTTCTGGTCCAATTCTGGTTCAATCGTGGTTCCGTTTTGGTTCTGTCCTGATTCAGTCTCGGTTCTGTCCTCATGTGTGTCTGTTCAGTCCTGGTTCAGTTCTGATTTAGTTCTGGTTCAGTCTGGTGCTGTTCTGGTTCAGTTGTAATTCTGTCCTGGTTCAGTCCTGGTTTAGTCCTGGTTCAGTCCTGGCTCAGTCCTGTTTTAGTCCTGATTTAATCCTGGTTCAGTCGTGGTTTAGTTCTGGTTTAATTCTGGTTCAGTCCTGCTTCAGTCCTGGCTCAGTCCTGGTTCAGTCCTGGCTCAGTCCTGGTTCAGTCCTGGCTCAGTCCTGGTTCAGTCCTGGCTCAGTCCTGGTTCAGTCCTGCTTCAGTCCTGGCTCAGTCCTGGTTCAGTCCTGGTTCAGTCCTGGCTCAGTCCTGGCTCAGTCCTGGTTCAGTCCTCCACCAAAAGGGAAAATCCTAATTCTCAAGACTTTTCAAAACTTTCCTGCCACATCCAAAAGATAATAGGTTTATTCACAGGCCTAATGTTTTTGGGCTGGTTGACTCATGGCAGTTTGGGCTGTGGCCGCAGAGGAAAACAGAGCAGCAGATGGACCTAATGACGTCCTCAAACAGAGCCAGAGTGTGAAACAAATCTAACATCCAAAAATATAGAAGTTCTCAAAATGGCGCCTATAGGCAAACTTACACCTGTGATTAATTAACTCTCTCCTTGTCACAATGTAAAGTCATTTTGAACACAATTATGAAAACTTTGGTCTTTCTTCATCTTAATATTACCTACTCAAATCAGAATTTTGTTTTGGTCTCGATTAGTATCGGGCTTTTAATTCTTATGACACATTGTACATGCCAAGTGGGGCAACAGTGGCAGTCAGCACCCTGTCACCAGAAGGCAGCTGGTTCAAACCCTCAGTGCTTCTATTGGACATTTAGATGGTTATTTGTTTCCTTCTGGTGTGTGCAGAGTCAATCTCTCCCTCGCTTATCTGTATCTCTCTCTCTTTGTCTGCCCCATTCATCGCCTCCTCTCACTCTTTTTTTCTTTTCTCTTTTTCAGTCGCTCCTTTCACTTTTCAAACCCGCTCGAGGTTCGCCGCTGCGGAAATCAAAAGCATCGCTGTGAAAAGGGCCTGATGAGCACATGCGTTTCTTTGATATATTTTACATATACATTTGTATATTTGGAGTTTTAAAGCCTCCAGACTGAAGCGGACTGTTACTCTAAGGGCGGAACTGCATGATGTGTGTGTGTGTGTATAGTGTGTGTAATGTGTGTAGTGTGTAGGGGTGTGTGTGTCGGGGTGTGTGTGTGTGTGTGTAGTGTGTGTGTGTGTGTAGTGTGTATAGTGTGTGGGGTGTGTGTGTGTGTATAGTGTGTGTATGTGTGTGTAGTGTGTGCGTGTAGTGTGTGTGTCTGTGTGTATGGGGTGTACGTGTGTGTGTCTCTGTGTGTGTCTCTCTGTGTGTAGTGTGTGTGTGTAGTGTGTGAGTCTCTGTGTGTGTGTGTGTGTGTGTGTGTGTGTGTAGTTTTAACATGCTCTTTCAGTGAGACAGATTTCTTCTATGTGTGTTTGAAGCATTTACATCATTTAGTAATTGGTTAAGTCCATGTTAAGCATTGTGCATTGTGTGTTGTGTCTTGTGTGTTGTGTCTTGTGCGTTGTGTCATGTGTGTTGTGTGTTGTGTGTTTTTAGAAAGGCTGTTTTAAAGGGCCTGTTGTTACTTTCAAACCATGAGTCATCATGTTTTCGTTTGTTTGGGTGACCTGATTCTTTCCTTTCAGCTTTGTACTTGTGGTTCATGTAGACACGATTCACTGTAATGAAGTTTACTCTCAAAGTGAAAAGCCCTTCCTAGAGTAAGTTCTTTAGACTTTAATTCACTTTTTTGAGTGGAAATTTGTATCTGACGATCATTTGTAGGTCTACAGTTAACAGTATATATATTTGGTATGTATTTTCTTTTCTGTGCTTGTTCTACTGTAGCTGGTTGAATCATAAAGAAATGCATGAATACATACATGTATAGGTTGGGGGGTCAAGTCTCTCTCTGACTACTGAGTACTGCTGTGGTGTCCTTGAGCAAGGCACTTCTCCATCCTTGCCTGTATCTGTGAGTAACACACATTCACACCTCAGTGCATCAGGTTACAGGCATTTATTTTACCATTTAAAAGTTTTATGGCAAAAGGAATACAAGACTGAGCGGTTGGTCTGTTGTTTTGGGGTGACATATCGCCTCCAAGAGGGCATTTGCACAAACTGCGAGTGCAGCACATGTTTTGGAGCTTGTGCTGCTCAGTATCTGAACTCCACTGGTTTTACAAAACACTGTGACTATATGGTTCAAACTGTTCTTGTCTCTCACAAACAACCATGAAACCAACCAATACAAGAAAACGTCAACACATTTTTGATAAAGGAATGATAAAAAAAATAAATAAATTGACATGTTTGATGCTTATTAAAAGTGTTAAGCTTCCACATCGAGTGAACCCGCTGCTGTCCTTGTTTGATGATTTGCTCAGTGTTCTTTTCAAACCTTAGGGAGAAACACAGTCCCCAAAAACACAGTACTTATAAGAGTCCACCATTTCCACTGCCTCCTCATGGATAAAGCTTTTTGGTCTGTGAACTCTCTTCCTTAATTCCACAACTATTTCTTAGGTCTTAGCCAGATTTGAGTCTAAATAGTTATTTTCAGAGCATTCAGTGAAAACAGGTAGAGCTCGGCCGTGGTCCGAGTTCTGAGTCAAACACTCTCACAATCAGCGTGCGTCCCACTAATGTCAGGCCGCTGACTCCTGATGACTGGATGCCCGTCCTGTGCCCTGATCCTGTTCTGTGATGATCCCTCACCGTACTCTGGACGAGCCCCCCTCTGTCCCACTGTCCTGAGTGGGCCCAGATTTGAACTCTGTCTGCAAGTGGATTTGTGCCAGTCCTGGAAACATGTACATCCTATATGTCATGGTTTAGTCCTGGTTTGGTCCTGGTTTAGTTTTGATTTAGTTCTGGTTTAGTCCTAGTTTAGTTGTGGTTTAATCCAGTTTTAGTCCTGCTTTAGTCCTGCTTTAGTCCTGGTTTAGTCCTGCTTTAGTCCTAGTTTAGTCCTGCTTTAGTCCTGCTTTAGTCCTGGTTTAGTCCTGCTTTAGTCCTGCTTTAGTCCTGGCTTAGTTCTGGTTTAGTCCTGATTTAGTTCTGGCTTAGTTCTGGTTTAGTCCTGATTTAGTTCTGGTTTAGTCCTGGTTTAGACCACAGAGCGGTCTCGGCTCAGTCCTGCTTTAGTCCTAGTTTAGTCCTGCTTTAGTCCTGCTTTAGTCCTGGTTTAGTCCTGCTTTAGTCCTGCTTTAGTCCTGGCTTAGTTCTGGTTTAGTCCTGATTTAGTTCTGGCTTAGTTCTGGTTTAGTCCTGATTTAGTTCTGGTTTAGTCCTGGTTTAGACCACAGAGCGGTCTCGGCTCAGTCCTGTTTTAGTCCAGGGTCGATCCTGACTCAATCCTGGTTCAGTCCTGGTTCAGTCCTGGTTTAGTCTTTGCTTAGTTCTGCACAGATTGGTCTTGGCTCAGTCCTGGTTTAGTCCACAGATGGATCCTCATTTAGTCCTGGATTAGTCTCCCTTCTCATTAGTTTTTATTTTCAAACATTTTTCAGAAACATGACAAACGGACAAGGTTTTCAGCCAGGACTAAACCAGGACCGCAGCCAGGACCAGAGAACCATCTGAGCCAGGATCGGACCATTACACAGCCCAGATTCTGGATCCAGAAGAGCTGACGTCAGTGAGAAACAAAACCAGGGTATTTTCAGGACTCTAATTCTGTTTTCAGCGCAGTCTTCAGCTTCACCACTAGAGGCCACTACAACAAAACAGATGCACTTTAGGACAACACTATAATGTGTCATGATAAATAGATTAAAATGAAAATGTAACATAGGATACAACAAACAAATATAAAAAATACAGCCTTGTTAAATTTGCTATTAATTATTTATTTGGAAATAAGCAGAAAGGGCTAAAAATATTTACTTAAACTATTTTCTGATTTATATTATACTGTAATGCTGTATCTTCATGAAAAACATACCAGGAGTTGTGTTTTGTTTCATTCACACAGCATTTGTATTTGTGTCCTTCTGTTTCAGTTATTTGTGAGTTTTCCCAGTCCATAATGTGAACTGTTGAGGAAAGTGGTAGATGCTCATTGAAACGTCAAGGTTAAAAACAATCATTATATAAACGGTTCAGTATATGTTAGACCTGTTTATCATATGGTCTTTGTACTACTAAGAAAATTTGTGTTATTTTTCTGTAAAGTTTACAGCTTTTACACAGAATAAGACCCCACAGAGAGACACAGGGAGGGCATTTGACAAATAGGGACATTTCTGAATATGTTTGTAGGAGTTTAAACTACATGGTTAGTAGCTTTTACACAAAATAAGACCTCATGGAGTCACAGGGACATTATCTACTGTACATTATACTGTTGTGTCCTTAGGCAAGACGCTTCACCCACATTGCCTAGTGTGTGTGTGCATGTGTGCGTGTGTGTATGCGCACGGGTGTGTGCACGCGCGCGTGGGTGTGTGTGTGTGTGTGTGCGCGCGCGTATGTGGGTGCGTGTGTGTGCGCGTGTGTGTGGGGGGTGTGTGTGTGCTTGTGTGTGCGTGTGGGTGTGTGTGCGTGGGTGGGTGTGTGCGTGTGTGTGTGTGTGCGTGGGTGTGCGGGGGTGTGCGTGTGTGTGGGGGTGTGGGTGTGTGTGTAATGTTAATGTCCAAGTTCAGCCACAAGATGCCAGCACAGAACCAACACATCTTCCACCAAAATGCATTGGTTTCTAGGATACTGGAGTCAGCGCAGGAGACGTGGCTTCGTGCGCAACTTCGTCAAAACAGTCTGCAGCGTCTCAGATCATCCCTGTCAAAAAAGTCTGAGGGGTCAAATTTATATTTTGCATGGTGTTGCCATAGCGATGCCTCAAAAACCCATATTATTCCATTTTAGTGCATCTGCACTTTTGTCTTTTGATTTTGTTTAGTGACATGTACGGCCCAAAGCCGCAATAAAATTGACACAAGCGGCAAGTTAGTGCCACCCACAGGGAGCACTGGGCAACACTGAGGGCAAAGCGCAGCCTGCGAGGCCTGTTTGATGCTGCTTGCAGGTTTGATTATTTTTATTTCTTCTTTTTTTGTCTTCTTTTTTTTGTTAGGCCCAAGCCCGTACAGGGCATAGGGCCTATTGTATGAAGGTACAATTGTTTAAAAAAGTTTGAATGTGCAAATGTTGATTTGTACACTGGAAAATACTTTTTTTTTTTCACTTACACATTTCGTTTTATGCTCACAACTTTTACTCGTACAAATCTGAAAATTAGGCTCTCACAAGTTTTGAGACATTCGTTACGCCAAGTTGTTGCTTCACCCAATGAGTCAATGTGGGCGATGACATTTTAGCAAGAACAAATATGCATATCCCATACCTATGGCATGGGTTGTTAGGATACTGGATTCAGGGCAGGGGGCGTGTATGCACTCATCATTGCGGAAGCTATAGGCCATACGCCCTGTAGAGGCTCGGGCCTAAAAACATGAAGATGTGCCCACATTTTTGACTGGGAGTGTATCATAATGACTAATAATAATTGCATGTGTTGTAACTGTAATTGACAGAACTGAGGTAGACCTGAATGACCTTTGCATTTGACGCACCGTGCTGCAAAATTTTATTATATGTAAAATCACATCCAGTTTGATATTTAGCAAATTGTTAAGTAAATAGCCAGTAGGTTTCATAGCACATTAATGCATCTGAGCAGCACCTTATAAATCCAATGACCTGGCATTTAGAGGCACATCTCTACAAGTTAAGAATCAAACAGAAACACCATGCTCTTCAACTTCATCCTCTTTCTCCTGCCACTGGCCTGGTCTGCACAACTTGGCAAGTATTTTTATATTCAGCGACATGTGGATTGGTACACAGCTCAGAAATATCACCGGACGTTCCATCTCGATCTTGCACCTATTAGTAATGAGAAAGACACTAGTCTCCTCCAACAACTTGCTGGCTTCTCTACTAACCAAATCTGGCATGTTTGATGCTAGTGTTTCTAGGAGGTTCGTGGGAATGTTGCTAAAAGTGGTGAAGATGGCTTCATGGAGGGCATCCACTGTCTGGAACTGGTGTCCATTTTTGTAAACTTCCCTTGCCATCCAACCCCAAATGTTCTCAATTGGATTTAGATCAGGGGAACATGCAGGATGGTTCAAAAGAGTGATGTTATTTCTCTGGAAGAAGTCCTTTGTCAGGGGGTGTTGTGAACTGCAGCATTGTCCTGTTGAAAAACCCAGTGATTACCTCACAGACGATGGCCTTCAGTCATGAGGGATTCCCCCTGCAACATCTCCACAGCCAGATGCCGTTTGATACCTCTGCACAACCTGAAGCTCCATTGTTCCACTGAAGCAAAAAGAGCCCCAGATCATGATGGCGTCCCCTCCACTGTGCCATGTAGAAAACGTCTCAGGTGGGATCTCCTTGTCATGCCAGTAGCTATGACATTCAGACATTTGCAACACCGAAACATAATAAAATAACGGTGACACACTACATGGGGGGAAAAAAACAAATTTAAAAATCCCTGTTTGTTTAATTGAAGTCTTGCGTCAGAGATGTATTAGATTGCGATCAAAATGAAGCTACAGCCTACACAGACAGGACCAGCAAAAAATGTTCACTGTTAAATCTATACATTTATTCCTCTCATTCTAGACAAATAAAAGGCTAATTTTGAGCATAAAAACTGTATTGTGCAGCTTTGGCCACAAGATGCCAGCACAGAACCAACAAATCCTCCAAAATGCAGTCTGTCTTTCTTTTTTTCACTCACTTTGATTCAAATTGAATAGTTCAGTTTAGACCACTTAGTTCTTGAAGAATTTGATCATTTCATTTATACCAGTCTCCAATCTTTGCTCTACTTATTGTTAAACGAATAGTATTAATGCTATTTATATTAATTCTTTCAATCTAAGGTAACGTCCTGCGTTGTCATGGCAATCAAGAAAATCAAATTCAAATTTCTGTTAAAGGGTACACCACCTGCTTGTTTCTTTGGACACATTATTGCTTTGATTAGAATGCTCCCTAGTATGACAGCAAACTTAAACTGAATTTTTTAGCACTTTAAAAAAGCCATAATTTATAATGTTAAGATAGCTGAGTTTTTATACTATGTAGCTTTCCAGGAGACAAGCATGTAGCGGACTTCCCACCAGAAAAGTTACATAATGCCCTTTTAAATAAACTGTACAAAAAATATTTACATTTGTATAACCCTTAAAAAAAACATAATTCCAAATCACAGTTCTTCTCTTTATTGACAGATTTCCAGACATTTTTTCAGGGTACTCTTCTGATCAGCTCCATCTTGTTTTTCATCTTCATCTTCTGGAGACACAGTTCCTCTCGTCAGCTTCAATATGTCACTTCTGATCATCACTTCACATCACTTCTTCATTACCCAGTCACCATGAAAAAAAAAAGAGACAGAGGTAAGACACTGAGTAAATATTCAAAAGCAGCTTCTATGGAATGAATACTATTTTCTTACCTCATGTTTGTGATCATCTTCATCACATCACTTCTGATCAGTTCTTGTACTTCATCTTCTGGAGGCACGTTTTTCTCGTCAGCTTCATCAGATCACAGGACCACAGCTGTCCCCTCCAAACCAGTCACCATGGAAAAAGAAAGAGAGAGTGTTAAGACATTAAGTAAATATTCAAAAGCAGCTTCTATGTAATTATTATTTTCTTACCTGATGTTTGTGATCAGCTCTCATGCTTCATCTTCTGGAAACACGCTTTTTCTCATCAGCTTCATTAGGTCACAGGACGAAATCTTGCCCCTCCAAACCAGTCACCATGTGAATAGAAAGGGAGAGTGTTAAGACATTAAGTAAACATTTAAAAGCAGCTTCTATGGAATTATTATTATCTTCTTACCTAATTTTTGTCATCAGTTCATGCACTTCATCTTCTGGAGACATGTTTTTTTTCTCGTCACCCTCATAAGATCACAGGACCACAGCTGGCCCCTCCAAACCAGTCGCCATGTAAGGACAGAAAGAGAGACAGTGGTAAGACACTGAGTGCACATTCAAAAGCAGCTTTAGTAGAATGATTTTTATTTTCTTACCAAATGTTTGTGATCAGTTCTTGCACATCATCTTCTGGAGACACATTTTTTCTCGTCAGCTTCATTAGATCACAGGACCACAGCTGGCCTCTCCAAACCAGTCGCCATGTAAGGACAGAAAGAGAGACAGTGGTAAGACACTGAGTGCACATTCAAAAGCAGCATCTATGCAATTATTATTTTCTTACCTAATTTTTGTGATCAACTCTTGCACTTCGTCTTCTGGAAACATGTTTTTTTCTTGTCAGCTTCATCAGATCACAGGACCACAGCTGGCCCCTCCAAACCAGTCACCATGTAAAAATAGAAACAGAGACAGTGTTAAGACATTAAGTACACAAAAGCAGCTTCAATGGAATCATCATTTTCTTACCTGATGTTTGTGATCAGCTCTCATGCTTCATCTTCTGGAAACACGCCTTTTCTCATCAGCTTCATTAGATCGCAGGACGAAATCATGCCCCTCCAAACCAGTCACCATGGGAACAGAAAGGGAGAGTGTTAAGACATTAAGTAAACATTCAAAAGCAGCTTCTATGGAATTATTATTATCTTCTTACCTAATTTTTGTGATCAGTTCTTGCACTTCATCTTCTGGAGACGTGTTTTTTTCTCGTCACCCTCATAAGATCACAGGACCACAGCTGGCCCCTCCAAACCAGTCGCCATGTAAGGACAGAAAGAGAGACAGTGGTAAGACACTGAGTGCACATTCAAAAGCAGCTTTAGTAGAATGATTTTTATTTTCTTACCTAATGTTTGTGATCAGTTCTTGCACATCATCTTCTGGAGACACATTTTTTCTCGTCAGCTTCATTAGATCACAGGACCACAGCTGGCCCCTCCAAACCAGTCACCATGTAAAAATAGAAACAGAGACAGTGTTAAGACATTAAGAAACACAAAAGCAGCTTCAATGGAATCATCATTTTCCTACCTTATGTTTGATTATTATTATCAAAGTCAAATACTTTTTAAGTTCACATGAATTAGAATAAAACACCTAAATTTAATTATAGATATAAACACAGTACTTAATTAACCAAAAAACAAAACAAAAACATGTACATAATGTCTCAAGCAAAACAACAAAAAGGGAGAAACAGGGACTGTCCCACCGACCCACGAGTCAGTGAACACACCCAGACCTCGAGATACAATCATTTGGAACAATCAAAGTCATTATTTCTGAACAGCCTCCAATCAGACTGTTTACAAAGGCTTAGAATTAATAATAAAAAAAAACTACAACAAAAAGGGGAGAAGCAGGGACTGTCCCACCGACCCACGAGTCAGTGAACACACCCAGACCTCGAGATACAATCATTTAGAACAGTGAGAATCACTATTTCTGAACAGCCTCCAATCAGACTGTTTACAAAGATTTAGAATTAACTAGAAAAAAAAACAACAAAAAACAAAAAACAAAAACAACAACAACAACAACAAAAAGAGGAGAAACATGGACTGTCCCACTGACCGGTGAGTTAGTGAACAAACCCACATCTCCAGATACAATCATTCACATTCACAGTACAAGTCAGTATACGTACAGTCTCCAAAGAGACTGTTTACAAATGCTTACAGTAAAATTGCTATTGGATTTGAAATTGTGCATTACCATCAGACAGTACAGTTTGTGTCCATGTATTTTTATTATTCATCCACAATTATTATGTGTGGAGTCAACATTTCCTCTGTATTTTAACTCACCACGGTGTATTAGGTATTAATTATCTGCACAATATTTGCGCTTACACTTTGTATAAAGGCTAATATTGTGTGTGGATTACTACCTGCTCAAAGAACAATAGACTGTTAGAATACACCAAAGTCACATTGGTAATACAATGTAATATGACTACAACTACTACTGTCACTACAAAAACAACTTTTTTTTTTTTTTTTTTTTTTGTTTGTTTTTTTTTGGGGGTATTTTTGGTATTTTTTTGTATCACACAAATACTAATTAGTCCTTAGTAGTTGTACTACTAAGTACTATAAAGCACACTGTCACCTCTAACCCTCCTATGCCCAGAAAAGCACACATTTAAAGTAAATGCAAGGTGTACTATGCAGGACATTCTGTCAAACTTTAATACTTATATTTTGTGAATCAATTAGTACCCACTTTTTCAATACAAAATAACCTGAGGCCCAATCACATAATACATGTTATGTGTGGCCATGGGCTCTGTCCCTATGTTTAAGAATCGCTCAATGAGATCACAGCCAATCACAAAATGTTATATTTTGTCATCAGGGTTTCTTAAGTTTTTATGAAATCCTATATAATAATCCTTGCATTTCTTTATTACTTAAAAACTATAACGTTTCACCTCTGACCCTCCTATGCCCAGAAAGTACAAGGTGTACTATGCAGGAATTTCGGTAAAACTGCAATACTCAGATTCAATTCAGAATAGTAGTTACACAACTCAATAATTTAAGGTGTTTGTTGTTTTATGAAATCCTACATAATATTCCTTAACTTCAATCTACTTCTTTTAAAAATCAATCAATCAAGAAATCAAGAAATAAATGGGATGGTGGGCCTGGTGGAAAGTGGTAAATGTCGCTGCATTGAGTCAAGCTCTGAGTCTCAGGGGCTGAGTTCAGTCCTCATCTGACTCAGAGTCTTGGAGTCTTGAAGCTAAACCAAAACCACTCTCACCTCTGACCCTCCTATACCCAGAAAGTACAAGGTGTACTATGCAGGAATTTCGGTAAAACTGCAATACTCAGATTCAATTCAGAATAGTAGTTACACAACTACTATTGTGTAACTAGGATGGAGCGGGAGATTGACAGGCGGGTCGGTGCAGCGTCTGCAGTGATGCGGTCGCTGTATCGGTCCGTTGTGGTAAAGAAGGAGCTGAGCCGGAAGGCGAAGCTCTCGATTTACCGGTCAATCTACGTTCCTACCCTCACCTATTGTCATGAGCTTTGGGTAATGACCGAAAGGACAAGATCGCGGATACAAGCGGCTGAAATGGGCTTCCTCCGCAGAGTGGCCGGGCGCACCCTTAGGGATAGGGTGAGGAGCTCGGTCACACGGGAGGAGCTCGGAGTAGAGCCGCTGCTCCCACACGTTGAGAGGAACCAGCTGAGGTGGCTCGGGCATCTGCTCAGGATGCCTCCTGGACGCCTCCCTAGGGAGGTGTTCTGGGCATGTCCCACCGGGAGGAGGCCCCGGGGAAGACCCAGGACACGCTGGAGGGACTATGTCTCTCGGCTGGCCTGGGAACGCCTTGGGGTCCCACCGGAGGAGCTGGAGGACGTGTCCGGGGTGAGGGAAGTCTGGGAGTCCCTGCTTAGACTGCTGCGACCCGGCCCCGGATGAGCGGAAGAAAATGGATGGATGGAGTTACACAACTCAATAATTTAAGGTGTTTGTTGTTTTATGAAATCCTACATAATATTCCTTAACTTCAATCTACTTCTTTCAAAAATCAATCAATCAAGAAATCAAGAAATAAATGGGATGGTGGGCCTGGTGGAAAGTGGTAAATGTCGCTGCATTGAGCCAAGCTCTGAGTCTCAGAGGCTGAGTTCAGTCCTCATCTGACTCAGAGTCTTGGAGTCTTGAAGCTAAAACAAAACCACTCTCACCTCTGACCCTCCTATGCCCAGAAAGTACAAGGTGTACTATGCAGGAATTTCGGTAAAACTGCAATACTCAGATTCAATTCAGAATAGTAGTTACACAACTCAATAATTTAAGGTGCTTGTTGTTTTATGAAATCCTACATAATATTCCTTAACTTCAATCTACTTCTTTTAAAAATCAATCAATCAAGAAATCAAGAAATAAATGGGATGGTGGGCCTGGTGGAAAGTGGTAAATGTCGCTGCATTGAGCCAAGCTCTGAGTCTCAGGGGCTGAGTTCAGTCCTCATCTGACTCAGAGTCTTGGAGTCTTGAAGCTAAAACAAAACCACTCTCACCTCTGACCCTCCTATGCCCAGAAAGTACAAGAAGTGCTATGCAGGAATTTCGGTAAAACTGCAATACTAAGATTCAATTCAGAATAGTAATTACACTAAACTCAACAAGAAGAGGTTATGTTTTTATCATAAATGTTTGTTGTTTAATGAAATCCTACATAGCATTTCTTAAATTCAAACTACTCCTTTTTAAAATCAATTAATCAAGAAATAAATCAAGAAATAAATTGGATTGTGGGCGTGGCTGAAGGTGGTAAATGCCGCCGCAGTGAGCCAAGCTCTGAGTCTCAGAGGCTGAGTTCAGTCCTCGTCCGACTCGGAGTCTCCGGAGGTGGAGGGGCGAGGCTCGGGGGAGGAACCTGGGTCGGAGGAGGAGAGGTGTGGCCGCTTGGAGCAGGGGACATCACTGTCTTCATCTCTGCTGCGCTTGCGTCCGCCGAGGGGAGCAAAGTCCAGAGCGGGACCCGCAGAAGGAGAGCAGGAGGAGAAGCGCAGCCGCTTGGAGCAGGGGTCTTCTTCGTCTTCATCCCTTTCGCGCTTGCATCTGCTGAGGGGAATGACGTCCAGAGCAGAAACCACAGGAGGAGGGCAAGGAGCAGGAGGAGAGCAGCGTGCTCGCTGCTGAGGAGAGGGGGTCGGGGCACGACCCTCTGGCTCCACAGCTTGAGCAGGAAGCCCCCTCCAGTTCACAGACCACAACTCCAAGGCTCTGATGAGGAGACGCTCCTCTTCGGTCTCTTCTTCCTCTTCGTCCTTCTCCTCCTCTTCCTCTTCAGAGACACTCTCGAAGCCAGAGTCGTCACTGGAGTCCTCTTCATCAGACGACCCAAGTGCAAGCCTGTAACCACCTACACCTAACTCACCTAGGTCGTCCTCGTCCGAGGAGTAGAGGTCTGGACGCTCCTCCTCCAGAAAGTCTGGACGGTCCAGAGGGTCCTCAGGCTATGCAACAGGTTTGACAATGTTAAACACCCTTTAAATTGTAGCTAGAGTAAGTCTACCACAGGACTACTACCACAGGCTCTAATGACTACTACTACTACTACTACTACTACTACTACTACTACAACTACTACTACTACTACTACTACTACTACTACTACAACTACTACTACTACTACTACTATTACTACTACTACTCACAGCTATACTGCTGGTGTAATGCGTAACAAATGTAGTTTATATGTGCAATGTTTCATTTTTTTCAGATAATAATAATTTTATATTTAATCCAATTACATAATTACCATGATCTTATATTGCAATAACTTCATTGCGCAGTGGGAGAAAGGAGGGAGCTCAGAACCAGTCTTTATAACCTCCCTATACTACCTAATGACCTGCGCTTCCTAACACGCCGCTGTCTACGTCTTTTTTGCACATCAGGAGTGGCAAGATTGGGCCCCTTGTCTTACTCTGATAAGATTTTGGATTATTTGGATCTCCTAGGCCAGCCCAAAAGATTTAAAAATGGTGCACATCTTTTGATATAATTACAAAAAAATCCAAATATTATATAATAGCCCGTGTCTTCAGAGTCAACAGACATTAAGTGTGTGGCAGTCGCAAAACTCTCAGGGGGTTCAAGACTACAGAAAGTTTGGGACTCATAATCTCTTTGGTCGGTGCTATGTGTTTTCTTAAAGTGCTTAGAGTCTGGCCTTTCCTCCTTTGCACAGTCAGCTACATAGACATTCATACTAATTAGCCTAACTATATGGTATGTTAAAGTCATCTAAAACAAACAAACCCCACAGAGAAGGCTCAAATTAAAACAAAACAACAGCGTTGCTATGGAGATAAAACAAGCATTTTTTAAACATTCTATTTTAGAACTGCTGACCGGCGCCATTTTGTTTCACAAAAATTCACTCCCGCCCTGATGAATTTCGACGCCCACAAAATAAAACACACCTGATTTCCCATAAATGTGACAATAACTCTTGATTTAGTACTCGTGCTGATATATTTAGACCAGTTTCACCAACTATTCATCATTATCTTCCAGTAAAAGTCTCAATTTATCAAATGTAGCTGTCAATTTTCATAAACTTTGAAAACTACATTATGTTAGCAGCTATGTAGCATGTGGATACAACTGTTCTTAACTCATTAAGTATTTGGGCTATTTTGTTAATAGTTACCATAATGGATCAAAATTGATCATAACTAATCATAATTTAATGATATTTGATTGTTTTTACCTCCAGGGAGGAGACCCAAGACTCCATGGTGTGGCGGGCGTACCGGCGTGCCAGGGCGGAGTAGCTAGCCATAGCGATGAGCGTTTTCACACTTTCAAAAGAAAAAAAGTGATATCAGAGAGTTAGTAAGTGTTGTGACTGTTTTACATCCCGCGAAGAGATGAATACCAAAGTCACGTACAGTTGTCCGCTGAGTGTTCAAGTAAGAGTGAGCGCGTTCAAGTGAAAGTGAGCGAATGAGCGGAGCGCAGCCCTTTATATAGTGTGCTGGGTTACTATGGCACCGACGCACCGCCTGACCGTGCGTCAGTATTTGTTTTCATCGCAAATGTAAACCAACTTTACATTACATTACGCTTTCACTTATGCTAGCCCTAAAAGTAGCTCACTATTTATAGTAAAAGCCAAAAGTAAAATCTGTCAACTGGACAAAAAAGTTGTAGGAGTGAAAACGTTTTGCGGCTCATCCAAGCCGCTTCTTCAGTTCTGGTCAGATTACCGGTAGATACTGCCTTATATCTATCTGAAGGGAGGAGCTAACTACACTGAGTGTCCACCAGCGGCTTGAATGAGCTACACATTTCTTGTAGCATGCATTCTTACAGTGAGCAGGCTCACTTCTTCATAGATTTGAGGTGTAACTTGGCCTGGTGCCACCAGATGCTTGTCTCCATGGAGATAGCCAAGCTTATGGCGATATTGTGAAAGTCCGACCCATCGGGCTGCACCTAGAATTTCTGAAAAATGAACAGAACCAATGCCAAAGAATCAATGCACTGGGCTGATATTCTTAATTCCTTTATTCATTTAAAAATATTTTGTAGAAATCATTTCTCAAGTTTTTGTCAGTGCAAAATGTGTTTCAGTTATGTAGAGAAGAGCGACCTCCAGAGGACCAACGGAGAAGTGCGGCTGGTGATGGAGAGTCAAATGGACCTGTGCTTCTCAAAGGTGGACACTGTCCTCTTCATCCTTGATCAGCCTCAGCGCTGTAAACATAAAACCTCACTGGAAAATACCAAAGGCATTGTTTATTTGGAGATAAGTTAATAAGCTGTTAATAAACAACTTTTTCAAGAACTAAAAAGAGATGGGTATTGTGGAATCAAGACTGCTCTTCTTTAGGAGAGGCTTGATTACCGCAGTTTTCAAAGCTCTCGGGAATGTTCCAGATTGAAGTGACATGTTAATTATGCAAAGTGTTGAGCACACTTTAAATATCTAGTGGGTAACACATGGAGGCAGCATGTAGGAGTGAAAATGATGGCATTTTTAATGCCCTGAACCTTGCCATTAAAGACTATTTTCACTGCAAGGTCAGTAAGGTCAGAAAATACCTCTCCCTTGTTCTAAACTGTGGTTGTACTGTAACTGTGGTCTTTTTAATCTGTTATGTATGTATATATATATATATATATATATATATATATATATATATATATATATATATATATATATATATATATATATATATATATATATATATATATATATATATATATATATATATATATATATATATATATATATATATATATATATATATATATAATGTGTGTGTGGGGGGGGGGGATTTAGTCCTGGTTTTGTTCCTCATTTTATTCCTGGTTTTGTCCTGGTTTTAGTCCTGGTTTTGTGTTGGTTTTATTCTTCTTTTTTCACCCTGGTTTTGTCCTGGTTTTATTCCTTATTTTATTCCTGGTTTGTCCTGATTTTAGTCTTGGTTTTAATCCTGGTTTTATTCCTGATTTTAATCCTGGTTTTATTCCTGGTTTTGTCCTGGTTTTATTTCCTTATTTTGTTCCTGGTTTGTCCTTGTTTTATTCCTGGTTTGTCCTGGTTTTAGTCCTGGTTTTACTCCTTGTTTTAGTCCTGGTTTTATTCCTCATTTATTCCTGGGTTTGTCCTGGTTTTAGTCCTGGTTTTAGTCCTGGCTTTAGTCCTGGTTTTATTCCTCATTTATTCCTGGGTTTGTTCTGGTTTTATTCCAGGTTTTGTCCTGGTTTTATTCCTTATTTTATTCCCGGTTTGTCCTGGTTTTAGACTGGTTTTAGCCCTGTTTTATCCTGGTTTTATTTATTATTTTATTCCTGGTTTTGCCCTGGTTTTATTCCTGGTTTTGTTCTGTTTTTTGTACTGATTTTGAGGATCAGCAGATTTTAACAGATTTTGTTGAGTTCTTGGGTCCATTCAGTAACAGAAATGATCAGGTTCAGGTGAATTAACCTTTTGGATATTTCATGGCAAGTCCAATGTAAACAGAACAAACTGTGTCTCGCCCCATTTGAGAGTATGACATCATCATATTATTAGAATCTGAAAGACAAAAACTCTTAGATGTCTGGAAAATAACGCAACAGTGACTTTATTTAGGCCCAGCACATGTCAGTGCTGCCATCTGACGGATATAGCTTGTTATTGCAACCGTTTATTGATAGTAAACTGTTACTTAAGTGACAGAACAAGGCGCTGTTCTTGGTAAAAAAGCTGTTTCTGCTCATTGATTTGAAGAAGGATTTATACAGGTTTTGAGCCATATGCTCTTCTAGAAATCACCAATTTCGGCCTAACTGTATGTATATATATATATATATATATATATATATATATATATATATATATATATATATATATATATATAGTACACACTACTAACTTGAAGGAGGTCCTCCAGCCTTGTAGTGTTTAGCGTCATCATGCAGCTTTAGACCTCAATATTTGCTGCTGTCACGTTTTGTGTTTGTGCCTGACACTGTCATCCAGGCGACACCACAGGTTGTTACCTGCGCTACAGGTGTTACTCGCAGCAAAATCCGAAACACTTTCTGAATCAGTCACGTGGTACAGCCGGGCAGCGAGGCTTCGGACGTCATCATTTTCAGCTCCTCCCCTAAATGAAGCAAGCCTCGATACACGCATCGCGGAAACTATCTAAGTTACTTACTACTAAGCTATCTTTAAGTTGCAACGCGTATACAGAAATCGTAGCGCGCAGTGGGTGCTTTATAAATAAAGTTTGATTATTAGATTTATAAAATCAGTAGATTAGTGTATTATTATTTAGTGTACTCTATCATTGCTGTAGAAATGGTGCACATATATGATGCTGTTTGTAGTGAGTAGTGCAAGCTATGTATAATGTCCACAGTTTTCTCTAGGTTAAGTATTTTGCAAACCTTATTATTTTGTGATTTGTATCAATGTGCACCAGTGACAAAGGCCCATGGACAACAGCAACAACAGCTCAACTTTGCTGTCCAGTTCTTTATCAGACATTGACAAGTATGCTGTTTTGGTTGAAATGCCCTCTTCTTTCATCCTTTTGAAAATGGTAATCTCACCTCATCTCAACACCTAAAAGACTGGCCACACACACGTTACAGGCAAAGATATTTCAAGGAGATTTTGAAGGAAGTCAGATGCAAACACAAATTTAGGTCTTCCTCTTTCCCCTTGCTCCAAACTAAAGTAAGTGGGACGTTGCTCATCTTCAATGGCAGACTGAACAAGTCTACCTAAATGCTCCAGACCCTCAATAATGGCTTTAGGAATGAGGAATAGCTGCATCAATCAGGATGCATTCTTGATTGCACGCATACTCCAGATAATCCAGATCCACAGTGGGCTGACGCAGGGCCCACTGAAGTCAGATCTTTAGCCGCTCCAGTATTCCATTAAGTATTTCCTACAAAATACAAAGTTCATGCTTTACAACACACATAGGTCTACATCTTTGTTGCAATAATCCTTTCACAAATACACATATGACATGTATACATATTGCATAATTCATGCCAGCATCAGTATCATAGCCTATCTCAACACGCAAAAGTGGATAGATCCTCTACTTTAGATCCTCGTTTTAAATATCACATGATATCATGATCATTCTGTATCCTTTTTTTAAAACATAAAACTATCACGTATTTCGTGAAACCATCATGTGATTTTGAGATAGTATTATGTCTAAAGTACTACAGATGTTTTTTTTTTTTAAGTTCAGATTTGGCAGTTATATGCTGATATTAAATTGTACAGACTGTAAAATTACAAATTCTGCAATAAAGAATAAACTTACGTTTGGGTTGTCCATGACTTCTCGATATCAACTCAACGTCTCACTTCTGAGTCTGACGCTGATGATAAATCTGTGATCGTCTGTTCAAGTCTTGTTCTGATGACGTATTTATGTTGAAGAAAAAATAACCAAAGTGGGCGCTCGCTGAAGAAAATAAAAACCGTAGCGCGCACAGGTAGAAAGAGAGCGGGCGCTGGAGGGTAAACAGTGCAACTTAAAGATAGCCAAATGACGCCATACATCACTAGTATCTTGTTCGCTCAGTCACTATCGGGGATAGTGGCTTTGTTTTGAGAGACTTTGATTTGTCAGTACTGACTGTTTGTCTGTGTGTAAGATTTTAGTTACTGTAAAATTTGTGTTTAGTTACTTTACCTTTATTGTTTTTGGTTTAATTCCTTGCAAGGTACCTTTATTTATGTATGTTTAGTTCCCTTTTGTTTAGTTCACCCCTACATACCTGTCAATTAAATTACTTCTTATTTACCATTTTTCCACCTTGGTTTTCTTTTTTTGTTACTTCCCTCCCCCACACGAGCTGGGTTATAACAATCGTGTATATAAATGCATGTATAACGTATGTGTATATATGTGTACATGTATGTTTTATGGTGTAGGCGTGTGTATATATGTATATGAGTTTGTATTTAGGTATGATTAATGTATTTTGCAAATGTTTGAGTGTCTGTGTGTATCCCAGGGAGGGAGGGTAGGATGTCACCATGACGACTGGGGTTTCTTTAACTTTCTTTTTTTTAGGGGGAGGAATCTTATTTTTGTGATCTTCATTTTGTTACTATACAAATAATAATAAAAAAAAAAAAAAAAAAATCAGTTTTTCATTTGAGCTTTAAAAGAGCTTTACGTGGGACATTCTCTCAGGGTTAGCCTATTCCACAGGTTCCCACCTTGGACAGATAATACATTCTGACTGAAGGTGGTCTGTCTGTGCAGGGTCAGAGGTCACCTCTGGTGGTGGCTCATGTTGTCCTTGCTAAATTATCTTTATTCTTTACATAATCCTTTAATGGTGGTGGTGCAAGGGAGTGTAGGACCCTAACACCTTTAAACTCTGTGAGTCCAGGAGCTGGTGGCACAGGGCTGCTGACCACTACAGTAATGTTTATGTCCACCAGAGGCACGTCCTGCTACACGCGTATCACCGTGGAATGGGGCTCATTTATTTAGAGCTCCACACGGCTCTGGTTCAGTCCTAGTTCAGTCTTGGTTTAGTTCTGGTACAGTCTTGGTTCTGTTCTGGTTTAGTCTTGGTTTAGTCCTGGTTCAGTCTTGGTTCAGTCCTGGTTCAGTCCTGGTTTAGTCTTGGTTTAGTTCTGGTTCAGCTCTGGTTCTGTTCTGGTTTAGTCCTGGTTCAGTCCTGGTTCAGTCCTGGTTCAGTCCTGGTTTAGTCTTGGTTTAGTTCTGGTTCGGTCCTGGTTTAGTCTTGGTTTAGTCCTGGTTCAGTCCTGGTTCAGTCCTGGTTCAGTCCTGGTTTAGTCTTGGTTTAGTTCTGGTTCGGTCCTGGTTTAGTCTTGGTTTAGTCCTGGTTCAGTCCTGGTTTAGTCTTGGTTTAGTTCTGGTTCAGTTCTGGTTTAGTTCTGGTTTAGTTCTGGTTCAGTTCTGGTTCATTTCTGGTTTAGTCCTGGTTTAGTCCTGCTTTAGTCCTGGTTCAGTCTTGGTTCAGTCCTGGTTTAGTCTTGGTTTAGTTCTGGTTCAGATCTGGTTCAGTCCTGGTTTGGTCTTGGTTTAGTTCTGGTTCAGTCCTGGTTTAGTCTTGGTTTAGTTCTGGTTTAGTTCTGGTTCAGTTCTGGTTCAGTTCTGATTTAGTCTTGGTTTAGTCTTGGTTTAGTCCTGGTTCGGTCCTGGTTTAGTCTTGGTTTAGTTCTGGTTCAGTTCTGGTTTAGTCCTGGTTTAGTTCTGGTTCAGATCTGGTTCAGTCCTGGTTTGGTCTTGGTTTAGTTCTGGTTCAGTTCTGGTTTAGTCCTGGTTTAGTTCTGGTTCAGTTCTGGTTCAGACCTGGTTTAGTCTTGGTTTAGTTCTGGTTCAGTTCTGGTTCAGTTCTGGTTTAGTTCTGGTTCAGTCCTGGTTTAGTCTTGGTTTAGTTCTGGTTCAGTTCTGGTTCAGTTCTGGATTAGTCCTGGTTTAGTCTTGGTTTAGTTCTGGTTCAGTCCTGGTTTAGTCTTGGTTTAGTTCTGGTTCAGTTCTGGTTCAGTCCTGGTTTAGTCCTGGTTTAGTCTTGGTTTAGTTCTGGTTCAGTCCTGGTTTAGTCCTGGTTTAGTCTTGGTTTAGTTCTGGTTCAGTCCTGGTTTAGTCTTGGTTTAGTTCTGGTTTGGTCCTGGTTTAGTCTTGGTTTAGTCCTGGTTCAGTCCTGGTTCAGTCCTGGTTCAGTCCTGGTTTAGTTCTGGTTCAGTTCTGGTTTAGTTCTGGTTTAGTTCTGGTTCAGTTCTGGTTCATTTCTGGTTTAGTCCTGGTTTAGTCCTGCTTTAGTCCTGGTTCAGTCTTGGTTCAGTCCTGGTTTAGTCTTGGTTTAGTTCTGGTTCAGATCTGGTTCAGTCCTGGTTTGGTCTTGGTTTAGTTCTGGTTCAGTCCTGGTTTAGTCTTGGTTTAGTTCTGGTTTAGTTCTGGTTCAGTTCTGGTTTAGTCTTGGTTTAGTCTTGGTTTAGTCCTGGTTCGGTCCTGGTTTAGTCTTGGTTTAGTTCTGGTTCAGTTCTGGTTTAGTCCTGGTTTAGTTCTGGTTCAGATCTGGTTCAGTCCTGGTTTGGTCTTGGTTTAGTTCTGGTTCAGTTCTGCTTTGGTCCTGGTTTAGTTCTGGTTCAGTTCTGGTTCAGTCCTGGTTTAGTCTTGGTTTAGTTCTGGTTCAGTTCTGGTTCAGTTCTGGTTTAGTTCTGGTTCAGTCCTGGTTTAGTCTTGGTTTAGTTCTGGTTCAGTTCTGGTTCAGTTCTGGATTAGTCCTGGTTTAGTCTTGGTTTAGTTCTGGTTCAGTCCTGGTTTAGTCTTGGTTTAGTTCTGGTTCAGTTCTGGTTCAGTCCTGGTTCAGTCCTGGTTTAGTCTTGGTTTAGTTCTGGTTCAGTTCTGGTTTAGTTCTGGTTTAGTTCTGGTTCAGTTCTGGTTCATTTCTGGTTTAGTCCTGGTTTAGTCCTGCTTTAGTCCTGGTTCAGTCTTGGTTCAGTCCTGGTTTAGTCTTGGTTTAGTTCTGGTTCAGATCTGGTTCAGTCCTGGTTTGGTCTTGGTTTAGTTCTGGTTCAGTCCTGGTTTAGTCTTGGTTTAGTTCTGGTTTAGTTCTGGTTCAGTTCTGGTTCAGTTCTGGTTTAGTCTTGGTTTAGTCTTGGTTTAGTCCTGGTTCGGTCCTGGTTTAGTCTTGGTTTAGTTCTGGTTCAGTTCTGGTTTAGTCCTGGTTTAGTTCTGGTTCAGATCTGGTTCAGTCCTGGTTTGGTCTTGGTTTAGTTCTGGTTCAGTTCTGCTTTGGTCCTGGTTTAGTTCTGGTTCAGTTCTGGTTCAGTCCTGGTTTAGTCTTGGTTTAGTTCTGGTTCAGTTCTGGTTCAGTTCTGGTTTAGTTCTGGTTCAGTCCTGGTTTAGTCTTGGTTTAGTTCTGGTTCAGTTCTGGTTCAGTTCTGGATTAGTCCTGGTTTAGTCTTGGTTTAGTTCTGGTTCAGTCCTGGTTTAGTCTTGGTTTAGTTCTGGTTCAGTTCTGGTTCAGTCCTGGTTCAGTCCTGGTTTAGTCTTGGTTTAGTTCTGGTTCGGTCCTGGTTTAGTCTTGGTTTAGTCCTGGTTCAGTCCTGGTTCAGTCCTGGTTTAGTCTTGGTTTAGTTCTGGTTCAGTTCTGGTTTAGTTCTGGTTTAGTTCTGGTTCAGTTCTGGTTCATTTCTGCTTTAGTCCTGGTTTAGTCCTGCTTTAGTCCTGGTTCAGTCTTGGTTCAGTCCTGGTTTAGTCTTGGTTTAGTTCTGGTTCAGATCTGGTTCAGTCCTGGTTTGGTCTTGGTTTAGTTCTGGTTCAGTCCTGGTTTAGTCTTGGTTTAGTTCTGGTTTAGTTCTGGTTCAGTTCTGGTTCAGTTCTGGATTAGTCTTGGTTTAGTCTTGGTTTAGTCCTGGTTCGGTCCTGGTTTAGTCTTGGTTTAGTTCTGGTTCAGTTCTGGTTTAGTCCTGGTTTAGTTCTGGTTCAGATCTGGTTCAGTCCTGGTTTGGTCTTGGTTTAGTTCTGGTTCAGTTCTGGTTTAGTCCTGGTTTAGTTCTGGTTCAGTTCTGGTTCAGACCTGGTTTAGTCTTGGTTTAGTTCTGGTTCAGTTCTGGTTCAGTTCTGGTTTAGTTCTGGTTCGGTCCTGGTTTAGTCTTGGTTTAGTCCTGGTTCAGTCCTGGTTTAGTCTTGGTTTAGTTCTGGTTCAGTTCTGGTTTAGTCCTGGTTTAGTTCTGGTTCAGTTCTGGTTCAGACCTGGTTTAGTCTTGGTTTAGTTCTGGTTCAGTTCTGGTTCAGTTCTGGTTTAGTTCTGGTTCAGTCCTGGTTTAGTCTTGGTTTAGTTCTGGTTCAGTTCTGGTTCAGTTCTGGATTAGTCCTGGTTTAGTCTTGGTTTAGTTCTGGTTCAGTCCTGGTTTAGTCTTGGTTTAGTTCTGGTTCAGTTCTGGTTCAGTCCTGGTTTAGTCCTGGTTTAGTCTTGGTTTAGTTCTGGTTCAGTCCTGGTTTAGTCCTGGTTTAGTCTTGGTTTAGTTCTGGTTCAGTCCTGGTTTAGTCTTGGTTTAGTTCTGGTTTGGTCCTGGTTTAGTCTTGGTTTAGTCCTGGTTCAGTCCTGGTTCAGTCCTGGTTTAGTCTTGGTTTAGTTCTGGTTCAGTTCTGGTTTAGTTCTGGTTTAGTTCTGGTTCAGTTCTGGTTCATTTCTGGTTTAGTCCTGGTTTAGTCCTGCTTTAGTCCTGGTTCAGTCTTGGTTCAGTCCTGGTTTAGTCTTGGTTTAGTTCTGGTTCAGATCTGGTTCAGTCCTGGTTTGGTCTTGGTTTAGTTCTGGTTCAGTCCTGGTTTAGTCTTGGTTTAGTTCTGGTTTAGTTCTGGTTCAGTTCTGGTTCAGTTCTGGTTTAGTCTTGGTTTAGTCTTGGTTTAGTCCTGGTTCGGTCCTGGTTTAGTCTTGGTTTAGTTCTGGTTCAGTTCTGGTTTAGTCCTGGTTTAGTTCTGGTTCAGATCTGGTTCAGTCCTGGTTTGGTCTTGGTTTAGTTCTGGTTCAGATCTGCTTTGGTCCTGGTTTAGTTCTGGTTCAGTTCTGGTTCAGTCCTGGTTTAGTCTTGGTTTAGTTCTGGTTCAGTTCTGGTTCAGTTCTGGTTTAGTTCTGGTTCAGTCCTGGTTTAGTCTTGGTTTAGTTCTGGTTCAGTTCTGGTTCAGTTCTGGATTAGTCCTGGTTTAGTCTTGGTTTAGTTCTGGTTCAGTCCTGGTTTAGTCTTGGTTTAGTTCTGGTTCAGTTCTGGTTCAGTTCTGGATTAGTCCTGGTTTAGTCTTGGTTTAGTTCTGGTTCAGTCCTGGTTTAGTCTTGGTTTAGTTCTGGTTCAGTCCTGGTTTAGTCTTGGTTTAGTCTTGGTTCAGTTCTGGTTCAGTTCTGGATTAGTCCTGGTTTAGTCTTGGTTTAGTTCTGGTTCAGTCCTGGTTTAGTCTTGGTTTAGTTCTGGTTCAGTTCTGGTTTAGTCCTGGTTCAGTTCTGGTTCAGTTCTGGTTTAGTCCTGCTTTAGTCCTTGTATATTTCTGTTGTTTCTACTCAGAGACCTGGAGAGTGGCGGTCTCTGCTGGAGCTCAGTGTCACCACAAAGAGGAAGGGCCACTAACATCAAAAGAATCAAAAGTGAAAGTGTGACACAAGAGCCATGTTTTTGAGGCCTGTGCGGAGATGTCGCTGACGCAGTAAGTTTTTCCTAGAATTAACATTTAAAACAATGAAACAAAAGGTGCAGACTACGCACTTCCTTGGTCCAGCTCTGTGTAGATTGGTTTAGTTTTTACTTGGACCAAGTCAAGTCAAAAGTCTACTCTTTCTATTATAGGGCGATTACATTTTCAAAATTCCAAACTGGGACACGCCCAGGTTGAGATGGTTGGTATGAATAAAACTGTTAAAAGAGGACGTAATGGTGTCCATTCTCGACTCACTTTTAGGTGAGTATATAATCTATAATACGAGGGATTTCTGTCAGTGCTTTTTAATCCACAACGTCACATACAGAAATAAAACGCCTATTAAAAGCATCACATATCAGTAGTAGTAGTAGTAGTATTTACAACACCTGAAGATAATAAAATATGGGTTGGTAATGTATGAATACTAAGTTCTGAGAGGGATCTGACTGTCCTCCAGAACTCTGCTGTGACTCTCTGTCAGCGCAGACACAAAATAAGACGTTTTTGTTCTTTCTCACTGCTGATAAATATCTATTTCTTTTTAATGGAACAAATGCCCAGTCCAAATCTGACCTAGTTGTGTGTTTCTTTCTCTAATTAAACTTGTGTTGAACCAAGGATTGTTAGTTTTTGATTCTAGCATTTAGCTGCATGTCAGTCTGTGATTTCTTTGAATGTATTAATAAAAAATGTGAAAGCTACATCAGGGTCGGGGAATGCTGATGTTAGAGTAATATCACTGTAACAAGGTCAGAGAGGCAGCACATTGAAATGTTTATACGATCTCCTCACCTTTACACATGATGTGTCTTTTTCACTTCTGTATTTTGAATACATCCAGTTGGACAATGGTCACTAAAATCCAGTGTGAAACACTGTTTGCCTCATAATTATGGAGTTTTGTTAAGATTACATCAGTGAGTGTGCCTTTATTTACATTACTAGAGAGATTCAGGCCATTGCGTTGGTCTTTCAAAGTTTCAGACTTTTTCTCCAGCCAATTAATATTTATATGGCCCATTATTAGGACCTCGTGCCTTTCCAGTTTAGAAATGATCATGAACAGAGCATTAAGAGCATTTATAGGGGCTGAATAAATACCAACAAGAGGCAGTTTCTGATCAGGATCATTTTCACAGCTAACAGACACAGATACTTAAAACATTTAGGCTTTGAGCAGAAGAACAGAAGATCCACAGACAGGTGATCTTTGACATAAATGGAAACACCTCCTACTGTAGAGTTAGTCACAACAAGACACTTTGTCATTTTGATAATGACATAATGATTTCCTTATCACTTATTTTATTTGAGAGCTAGGTTTCAGAAAATACAAAAACATCTGGGTCTGTTTGATCTGCCCAGACTTTAATGTTAATCTCATTTAGATGTGATACTAATTACATTCATATGTACAGTTCCCAGTCCCTTTCTTGTCTTGAAATTTTGTGTATCAAATAGTCCTGACTCTTTAGGAATACCATACCTATTTGAGATTGACCGGGATCGATTTGATGCCTGGGGATTAGGTTTGTTTGTAATATTGATCTTGACCAAGTTACACGACCTCCAATCATTTCTTTTATGTTTACGAGATATTTTAGATGTTGTTTATCCTAAATATAAGGAGTCTTTCAGTAGGTACTCCTCTTCCGGAATCCACAAAAGGAAACGAGCACTGCAGTAACCCTTCAGCCAGTGTGAAGTAAACTTCATGTCACTCAAATGGAATCAGTCATTATGCATCATTTTCCCGTCTTTAGCTCCATATCTATAAGAGATTTGAAGTCATTTTCCAACACCTCAGACTGTTGTAGTTTAATGTCAGTGGTGCTGTGCATTATCACAGTGGATATGTGTCACGGTGATACTTGAGCTCCAGGATGAACCAATGAGGAGCTGGGGGCAGGTCTTATTCAGTGAAGGACACTGTGAAGGACTTTCTCTTTTTCAGTTTTTATTTTTATTTCACAAAAGTGGTGAAGGTTCCACAAGTAAATGTCAGAACAGGCAAAGTAAATGTTACGTATAAAATATAAATGAGAGAAATAAATAAATACATAATAATAAAAACACATGAAAACCTTCTGTTCAAATGGACTCTTCTGATTCCAGCACCTACAACATGGACCCACCTGGACCTGGCCCCGGGTCTAAACCCAGACCTAAACCTGCTCCCAGCTCTCTGTCTCTGAAAAGTGACCACTCCAATGACCATCCTCCTGAGTTTAGAGAGGCTCTTCCTGAAGGCCAGAGGTAAGACCTGCTTAATCCAGAGCTCTGGGCATCTTCACAGGACAGCACCACCTGCTGCTCGTCCTTTCAATTTCAATTCAATTCAATTCAATTTATTTTTCACAATGGTCAAAGTTTAGTAAGCCACATACATACACACACGTAGCAACATACTCATCTACAATTCAGCGTTTATATGCTACATATCCTTCATCAGTGCAAACAGTGATCCAGTTTTTGAACGGAGCTACTCCCAGTGTGAGACAGATGAGTTCAGGTGGGACAGGATCACGGGGTCTTCTAAAGATTGTACAGAGGTCTCAGAGAATCAGCTGTTCTGAACCAGGACTGACCTGAATACACCATCAGAGTGAAACAACTGTCCTACAGGAGATTATGGATTTGACTGTTTTCAACTGCATTTAACCAAAGATCAGTCTTTCTAAAATATTTTAGCAAACGGCACCCATAGTCTTTAGAACTGAGCAGATCTAAGGCTCAAGTCTTTGCCCATCAGACCCGATGATGTCAATTGTCCCAAAGGCAGCTGGTCCCTGCTCAGAGGGACTCTCCTGTTCACTGTCTCTGTGTGTGGACCTCCTGTACACCCTTGTATACAGCCCCACTGTGGTGCAAATATAAGAAGGCCACACTGCAAACGCTCAAAGGATCTTCTAATGATGTCCTCAGAATGCTGCTGGAAAAGCCTAGGGCCAGTAGTGCCAGTCTCCTGTTGTGTCAGGCTGCGGTGAACACTTTTCAGGCTGTCATGACAAACCTGATGTAAACATTCATGTGTAGCCTGAGCGACTGTGTGAACTCTGTGGTGGTGATGCTGGTCCCAGGTTTAGTGCTGTGCATTTGATGCATTTATTGTTTGACAGGGAGCCAGGCCCAAAGGAGCAGCTGGACGCCATATTCAGAGTGAGTACCTCATGAGCATCGCATGTGTGAGGTTCTGGGGGTGTTCCTCAGGTACTCTCCTTGACTAAAACACTTCTCTTATTGTTCTGTTCCAGCGTCTGGAGGAGCAGGTCCTGAGGTTTGTCCAACAGCAGCTCCAGAGGCTCCACAGGCTCCTGGCCTCAGATTACCCAGAATGTTCCGAGAGTGAGGAGGAGGAGAGCAGAGAGGTTCTGAACATCACCCTGGACTTCCTGAAGAGGATGGACCAGGAGCGTCTGGCCCAGTGTCTGTTCAACAGTAAGAACCTCCAGATGCCCTCCCATCTCTCCCATATCCCTGTGTCAGATGCCCTCCCACATGAATTATTACATATGTTTAACATTATAACGCTTCTGTCTTCTTTAAAGGGAGTAAAGTTGGATTCAGTGATAAAATAAAGTCTGATTTGAAGCAGAGGTTCAGCCGTGTGTTTGAGGGTGTGGCTAAAGCAGGAGACTCCGCCTCCCTCACCCAGATTTACACAGAGCTCTACATCACAGAGAGCGGAGCTTCAGAGGTCAACCAGGAACATGAGGTCAGACACACGGAGAGCCCGTCCAAGACACCGGCCGCTCTAGAGACCACATCACATGTGAAGACATCTTTAAGCCCCGCCCACACTCACCAGAGCCAATCAGAGTGGTGCTGACAAAGGGTGTGGCCGGCGTGGGGAAAACAGTGCTGACACAGAAGTTGAGTCTGGACTGGGCTGAAGGCCACGCCCACCAGGACCTCCAGCTGCTGTTCCCGTTCACTTTCAGAGAGCTCAATGTGCTCAGAGACACACAGTTTAGCCTGGTGGGACTGCTGCACCACTTCTTCAGTCCATCCAAAGATCTGTGCAGCTTCCAACAGCTCCAGGTGCTCTTCATCTTTGACGGTCTGGACGAGTGCAGACCTCCTCTGGACTTCAACAGAACCCGTGTCTTGACCGACCCCACAGAGTCTGCCTCAGTGCACGTGCTGCTGGTGAACCTCATCAGGGGGAGGCTGCTTCCCTCCGCTCACCTCTGGATAACCACACGCCCCGCTGCAGCCAATCAGATCCCTGCTGAGTGTGTCTCCATGGTGACAGAGGTGCGAGGGTTCACCGACTCGCAGAAGGAGGAGTACTTCACAAAGAGGTTCAGAGAACAGGCCACAGCCATCATCTCCCACATCAAGAGCATCCGCAGCCTCCACATCATGAGTCGCATCCCGGTTTTCTGCTGGATCCTCTCCACAGTTCTACAGAAACTTCTGGAACAAACAGAGGAACCAGAGCTGCCCCACACTCTCACACAGATGTTCATTCACTTCCTGGTGGTGCAGGCCAATGTCCAGAACATCAAGTATCACCAGAGATCAGGGGCGGACCTTCACTGGACGCCAGAGACCAGGGAGATGGTGAAGTCTCTGGGAAAACTGGCCTTTGAGCAGCTGCAGAAAGGAAACCTGATCTTCTATGAGTGTGACCTGAGCGAGTGTGGGCTGGACGCTGCAGCAGCCTCAGTGTACTCTGGAGTGTTCGCACAGGTCTTTAGAGAGGAGTCGGGCCTGTACCAGGACAAGGTCTACTGCTTCATCCATCTGAGTGTGCAAGAGTTTTTGGCTGCTCTTCACATCCATCAGAGCTTCTTCAGTTCTGGAGAGAACCTGCTGGAGCCACCACACTCCTGTGAGAGTCTAGACCCTGAGGCAGCATTCTACCGCTCTGCTGTGAACCAGGCCTTACAGAGTCCAAATGGACACCTGGACTGGTTCCTGCTCTTCCTCCTGGGGCTGTCTCTGCCAACCAATCAGAAGCTGCTGCAAGGCCTGCTGACTCACACAGGAAGTGATTGGACCAATCAGGAGACAGTAAAGTACATCAAACAGAAGTTGAATGAAAAGGGTCTGTCTGTAGAGAGAAGCCTGAACCTGCTCCACTGTCTGAACGAGATGAACGACCTCAGTCTGGTGAAGGAGATACAGAAGAACATGAGAGGAGGACGTCTTTCTTTTCGAAGCATGTCTCCTGCTGAGTGGTCGGCTGTGTCCTTCCTCTTACTGTCCTCAGGCTCAGTCCTGGAGGAGTTTGACCTGAGGAAATATGAGGCCTCAGAGAGAGCTCTCCTGGGTCTGCTGCCGGTGGTCAGAGCCTGCACCAAAGCCTGTAAGTCCACATTGTATTTAAACTTTATTTTGGGGAGGCAATGACTCAGTGATCAGAGCAGTGGTCGGAGGATCAATTCCTGCTTGGGCCAAGTTCTGTCGTTGTGTCCTTAGGCAAGACACAGCAACTCTCACCTTGTCTAATATGAAAGTGGTGTGTGCATGAGTGATTGTTTTGGTTGGAGGGGCTGATGGTGCAGATTGGCAGCCTTGCTTCTGTCAGTCTACCCCAGGACAGCTGTGGCTACAGTAATAGTTTACCACCATCAAGTGTGGAGTGAATGAATAATGACTGCAGTGTAGTGCTTTGAGAGGTCTGTAAATCATTATTAGTATTAAACTCTTGTTTGGTCGTAGGGCTGGGCCATTTTGCTTTAAAATCAACCAAAAAAATTATTTTCATTATTTTTTTCCCTGCTAAAATAAAAATGTTCTGCAAACTGCAGAAAACTGTCAAAACAAAATTACGTTTAATTGTTTAAATTCAAGTTATTGTGAAGTAAATAGTGAGCTCCTTTTAACTAAAAAGCACCTAAAGAATGTGATGTTACTTCAACATTGTTTTGAGAAGTGATGATGTTTAACTCTTTGGTGATCGGGGGAAATCATCTCCATTTTATAAATGAGGTAAAACTAAACACTACAGTGTTGTTACATTAAAATCGTGGCTGATGTGGGGAAAAAGACTCACACTTTCACATTTCTGATTTCAAAGTGACCCTGTGCTAAACTCCTCTGCTTTTCTCTGGGAGTTAAACACACACAATGAGCACATCACTTACAGCCTTGTTTCCATAGAGCCGGTACGGGCCAGATACGATGTGGACCCTGAGTGTTTCCACTGCCTAAAGCTATCTGTCCTACCCCCTTTTAGGGGTCCAAAACATACTGCAGGAGGTACTACCTTTCAAATGGTTCTGGAACACTTGGGACCTGGGACCGGCTCGTGGGGCTTGGTGCTAGTCACACCCCCCGCGGAGTCATCGGACCTGCAGAAACTCCAGTTGCATCTCCATGTTCTGGGTTCAGGGCTCTGCTAAGTGAACAACTGAAGTCACCTCAACATAACTAATATTAACTTAATAAAATCTAAATCATACCTGAATTATTCTCTCATAAGGCTGATCTCAGTGTATCACAACAAGACGTTTAGTATTAAGTTTGCGACGCTGTGAGACGAGGCTAAAGCTAATATAAACACTAAACTAATTCCAGTTTATCGTCAGTTTTTTGCATTTATTTCATGTATCTGCTCCTCTACGCTGCGTTTTAACCCCTCTTTATTTAACGCATTGGGGTTTACTAGTGCTAGTTCCATTATATGCAGCAAATGTTATCTTTGTTTTTATCTTGACGGGAGTGGAGTGTGGATAAACAGGAAATGGCCGGATAGGTCTGTTCAACATATAAGAGACATCACTGGAAACGGTATGTCACAAAATCAAGTCAGCGTCTGGTGAGACACAATTATTTTATAATTATATCAGTTTTTTAAATGTTTTTTTTAAATGATGATCGTTTATTTGAGAAATGTCATGTGCCACTCCTGGCGTACTGCTGGTCCAGTAACTGTGGAGGCGTGTCCAGCCATGGTGTTCTTATAGCTGTCTCACTTGTCACGCCTTTGGGTGTGTCTTGCTAGAACTGTGTCACGCCCAAAAGCATCCTGGACCATTTGTAATGGAAACATTCCCCAGCTTGGGCGTAACCCCTCTCCAACTATTCCGCGTCAAGGCGGCCCCAAGTGAAATGGTGGAAATGAGGCTTAAGGCTGAGCTCACACTGGCCCAATGGAACCAAGCTCGGACAGCCCCTGAAGTGCAGTATGTTTGTCTAGTGTGAGAGGGACTTTGGGCCGGCTGGAGGAGATGGGCCAAAGCACAGCATGTTTCTCATGTACGCACACTGTTTATGTTTAGAGCCCTGTGTTGTGGTGGATAGGACAGAGGATAAGAGGAAAAAGTGAATGAACTCTGCTCCAAACTCACGGCTCACCCACGCTCAGCCTCTGTCTGTGACATACAGAAGTTCCTCGTCCTTGTCTCCTGTTATCCTCGCTGCTCCACACTGTTGTTTAATCCATAAACTCAGAGGAGTAACACAACAGGACTTATATCTGACTCACTGTTTAAGACACATTTCATGACTCTGTTGTTATTTTCTCCGCTAAAGCGTTAGCTCTGCTGCTCCACATGCAAACAAACAGCTCCGTGTTATGATGTCACCAGACTGTGGCTTGATTTGGTTGTACAGGTGTGAGTGTGGGCCATAGGACGCTCTGTAGTTCCAATGATAGAAAGTGAGGGATATAAAATTGAATATTCTTCCAAATAATATGTTGTTTTGAACTTAAAATTTGATGAATTATTTTTTCCCCAGCCCTATGTGGCAGTTCTATTCTCTAATATCCCTCTCTCTCCTCAGTCTGATTGGGTGTGGACTGTCCCGTCACAGCTGTGGTCCTCTGGGTCCTCTGTCCTCAGTCCTCAGCTCCTCCAGTCTCACACATTTGGATCTCAGTCACAACCACCTCCAGGACTCAGGAGTGGAGCTGCTGTGTTCTGGACTGAAGAGCGCCCCCTGCAGACTGGACACTCTCAGGTGAGACAAGTCAGTATTCCCAGATTAAGTTTATGAATTTCTCAAACACAGGACTTCAAAAGCTTAAAGACAACATGTTGTGCTTTTGTTTCCAAGTCCATTGTCCTTCGATTCAGAGGCTTTATATAGGATCAGTGTGGACATGTCCAATGTTGAGCTTGCCGGGGACAGTCCCCTCTGATATTTATGTTCCCCGTGGACGGCATCATGTCCCAACAGCTTCTGTGCTGACCTAATTTCTCTGTGTTTATTCTGTCCAGCTGATGCGTAGCAGACATCAGTCCCACTGTCATTCTGTCCCTTCTCTCCGTTCAGAAATTTGCACAAACTTTACATCAGTCCTTTTCCCTGTAGTCCCTTCTCTGAGCACAGAGGTTTTCATCTTTTTGCTGTTGTAACGTGGGGCACAGCGAGCAGTGGGCTCTGGGTTTAGGAGCAGACATGGATAAACACATGCACGGGCAGATCAAGGCCACTGGGGTTAAACCATTACAGTTTTTTTTCTACTGGGGCCAAGCTACAAAATGCTGTTTATCTCACGATAATCGCCTCATAGTCTCAGAAAAAAGAGAAAGAATGATCATACTCGTTACAAACTAAAATGTCACACAGGCAGAGTGAAGGAGTGGGGAGAGCCTCAGAATGAAGGAGAGGGAGGAGCCTCAGAGTGAAGGAGAGGGAGGAGCCTCAGAGTGAAGGAGAGGGAGGAGCCTCAGAGTGAAGGAGAGGGAGGAGCCTCAGAGTGAAGGAGAGGGAGGAGCCTCAGAGTGAAGGAGAGGGAGGAGCCTCAGAGTGAAGGGCCGTGTCCCAACTCGCCAAATGCACCCTTTGAAGGGTCCCTTCGAAGTACTCTTCAAAGTGTTGTTTGAAGGTTCCGGTTGAGAATCTGCCCTCCTCAGTGTAGCCGCCATCTTGCTGAAGTGGGACAGGTCTACACCACGGACCGCACTTCCACCGCTGTCTTTGAGTGAACGATACGTACATTACGTACGTTATTTTTAATGATTTATTATTTAATAGAAGAAAAGTCAAGATGTCGTCGTCACAGCCGTTTCTTTCTGTTTAGATTGAATATCAATAGGCAAATATAACGTTTGAGGTGATTTTTTTTCTCAATTGTAGCTACTTCATAACTTTAACAAAATATACCTTGTGAAAACGTAAGAACAGAGACAGAGGTAACAATATCATTTTTACATTCATAGTCTATAAACCAGAGAACACTGATTAGTTGTACATATAGTGGGATATTGCAGTTTAATGGTTCAGTATTTTGGCCAGTGGCTACACTACTTTAATAACAGTAGAGGGCACTGTTTCCCTTCTATGCCGTGCCAGTTCTTTTCATCTGATTATTATAAGGTATTTTCTAGCAGTGCAGCACTACATCAAGCTAGTATCTTGATTTACTAACACGAAAGTAAATGACACGTTCCACCAGGGGGCACAGACCTATGGAATGTACGGAACTCATGAAGATTTTGTGCACGTCTCAGGACTCTCTTCTGTCCTTTCCTGAGAGTCCGTTGCTTCATTGTTCACATTACCTGTGTGGAACTCATTAAAGCTTCTGACTTTATGTTTCAGTCTCTTGGTCTTTGACACTTACAATAGAAATGAACATTCTTACATTATTCTTATTGCAATAATCATTTCTAATGATAATAATGTCTTCTTATTGTCTAGCAATAACTGCACATTCCTTTATTCCGTTTAACTCCCCTCCTTTTTAATCATCAAACAAACTGTACAGATCTTTATTCAGATTGAACAGTTTCATGTCGCACTGATTAGGTAAACCAGTACAAACATTTGAACATGTATTGCGCAGCCGACTCCATTTTCTTCTCTTTTTTGCGTAGTCGCGGTGCATGATGGGATATAGCAGTGCGTGAAGTGTGCGTGGATGCACGCTTCGATTACGTCCGATCTCCATGGAAACGGTGGAAAGGGCAGGGCAGGTTTGTCAGGCGCATTCAGTAGGGTGCATTGAAATAGGACAGCCCTTGTTGCGCCGGAAATTACGTAAATGCCCTTCGACGCACACTTCGAATGGTGAATCTAAGGCCATTTTGGCGAATTGAGACACGGCCAAAGACTCTGGACTGTAAACCCCATTCATACCACTACTGTCCAATACTACAAAAACACAACCTACTCAGATGGGAAAATATGATTAAATATGCTCATCTATGTCTGTTGTATAAAGTCATCCATGGTTTGTTCTCCTCCACTCAAACAGTTTATTAACACTCGGACTTCTGAACACAGCAGAACCAGAGGAGCAGTGAGAGCGGACTGTATCATTCCCCTCCGGAAAAGTCTGTTTGGTCAAACTGCCTTTTCTGTTAGAGCTGCTCAATACTGGAATGACACCCCCACAACCACCAGAAACCTCAACACATACTCTTCATTCAAAGTACAGTTAAAACAATGGCTCATAGACAATCAAAGCTGTCAACATTAAGACATCCACCTATCGCTGCCCCCTGCTGGACACTGGCCTATTGACTTTAAGCTGCAATTATTATTTTTAAGTTATTGAGTGAGAGTGGATATCTGTAATTGTCTGGTTATTGATTGCGGGTGAATGCTTGTAATTGAGTTGTGTGAAGTAATGTACTTTTTAGAATGATGAATTTTAACTTTGTAATGTGATTTTATTTTATGTAGTGACACCTAACATCTGTCAAGAGACTACAGATGAAAAATAGCCATCTGACTAACTCTGGCACATTTACATGCAAATGCTCATTAATATGCACTGTCCCTGAAATAAATAAATAAATAAATAAATATCCTTCCCCCTGTGTTAGGCAATGGGTGGGGTCATGCCCAAAACTCATCCAATCAAAAACAACAAAACAGCAATCAAAGAATAGCTACAAATCAGGAAAAAACAAACACGCAAATCAGTTATACAAGACAAATACCAAAAATAACATGCAAAATAATTAAATGGGCCACATTCCCATACAAAGATGTGAGTCTTGTCACTGGTGAATCTCCTAGCCATGAATGTTCTAGGGACATGCATGGTTTGTCCGTATTGGAAACAATAAAGGATAAAAATGCCAAATGGGGCTGAAAAACATCACGGATTTCTGGAGAATCAATGATTTTATTTGTAACTCTTAGGTGACCAATGAGCTCCTTCATTTCAAAATCACTGAAAAAACAAACAAAAAAAAAAACTACATGATCATGTCAGTCTGGTGGGGTGGGGACCAGACTAACAGAGAGATATAATTTTTTTTCTGAATCAGTTTGATTTCAGAAATACTTTACATACATACACACTTTCACTCCCTGCAGATTTGGTGCTGCCGTGTCTGCAGAACAGAGCAGAGATGACAGTGAAGTTGGGGATAAATAGGCTGAGTGACTGTAGCTTCCTTGAGATGTGACGACAGTGCCTCCAATTAGCCGGGACACCAGTGCGCTCTGTAGGATCAGACTCGCCCTCTGATGACACCACACTTTTACATGGGGAGAAAAGCCTGTTTGTGGAACATTTGCATTCATTTAACCGAGGATAAACCTACAGCTTAGAAACACAAGAGCTGCCACGCTTTAATTAAAAGGAGCAGAGTGAGGAGTGGGGGACGTTTGTGTAGTTCATAAACTTTAAATAATCAGAAAAGGGTGGCAAAGATATTCAGATGTCTGGATGTCAGGCCTGCTTATGAATCTGTGTATATAAATAAAATATATGTTTTAATGATAACGGTAGCGGTGTTGTGTGTAGACCTGTCACCATAACACATTTTGAAGCAGGATATAATGCTACAGAGAAATACTTCCAGAAATGATAATACTGAAAGTGTTTTATGCCAGTGACACAATTACAGAAAAAGACATGAACTGCAACAAATAGACAGACGAATGAAGCAATAATTAGCCATAGAAGTTACTTATTCAACCCTCTACAACTCAAATGTGCATATTACAACTAAAATAACAAAAAATGTCCACATTATTGCACAGAAAAACTACACACAATGAATGCGGAGTCCCAAAATATCCCCCTCCATCTGTCATATATTGAAAAATAGTATTTATGATGACAGGCCTAGTTGTGTGTGGTGCTCCTTTCGTTGTCGTGTCTAACCCTACACTGGATCCTGCTGAATTTTCCCACCTGCTCAATGACTGAAACACAGGGTCGTGTCATGGTTTGTTGCTGTCTCAGAGTATAGATTGGGCCCAAAAATGTATAAAGACCCTCTGTCGTGGATCATGTTTTGTTTCATGTTTTAGTTTGCCTTATTTCTATAGTTTATGTGTTTTAATTTGACATGTGTTCCGTGTGCTTGTGTTTTTTTGAGTTTTACTTCCTGTTTGTCTACCCCACCTTCATGTGTTTCAACTGTGCTTTGTTTCGTGAGCCGTGTCTCAATTCGCCAAACTGGCCTTAGGATCACCATTCGAATTTAAATTTTAATTTAATTTCCGGCGCGACAAGGGCTGTCCCATTTCAACGCACCCTACTGAATGCGCCCGACAAACCTGCCCTTCCCTTTCCACTGTTTCCATGGAGATCGGACGTAACTGAAGCGTACATGCGTGCACACTTCACGCACTTCTATATCCCATCATGCACCGCGACTACGCAAGAAACAGAAGAAAATGGAGTCCGCTGCGCAATATACGTTCAAATGTTCGTACTGGTTTACCTCATCTACAACAGAGCGACATGAAACTGTTAAATCTGAATAAAGATCTGTACAGCGTGTTTGATGATTAAAAAGGAGGGGAGTTATATGGAATAAAGGAATGTGCAGTTATTGCTAGACAATAAGAAGACAATATTATCATTAGAAATTATTACTGCAATAAGAATAATGTAAGAATGTTCATTTCTATTGTAAGCGTCAAAGACCAAGAGACTGAAACATAAAGTCAGAAGAGTTTAATGATCCACACAGGTAATGTGAACAATGAAGCAACGGACTCTGAGGAAAGGACAGAACAGAGTCCTGAGACGTGCACAAAATCTTCATGTGTTCCGGTACATTCCATAGGTCTGCACCCCCTCATGGGCACGTGTCATTTACTTTCGTGTTAGTAAATCAAGATACTAGTTTGATGTAGCGCTGCACTGGTAGAAAATACCTCACAATAATAATATGGAAAGAACTGGCACGGCATAGAAGGGAAACAGTGGCCTCTACTGTTATTAAAGTGGTGCAGCCACTGGACAAAATACCAAATTGTTAAACTGCAATATCCCACTATATGTACAACTAATCAGTGTTCTCTGGTTTATAGACTATGAATGTGAAAATTAATATTTTTACCTCTGTCACTGTTATTACGTTTTCACAAGGTATATTTTGTTAACCCTTTAAAGTTATGAAGTAGCTACAAATGAGAAAAAAATCACCTTGAACGTTATATTTGCCTATTGATATTCAATCTAAACAAAAAGAAATGGCTGTGACGACGACATCTTGACTTTTCTTCTATTAAATAATACAAAATTAAAAAATAATGTACGTAATGTACGTATCGTACGCTCAAAGACAGCGGTGGAAGTGCGGTCCGTGGTGTAGACCTGTCCCACTTCAGCAAGATGGTGGCTACACTGAGGAGGGCAGATTCTCGACTGGAACCTCAAACTACACTTTGAAGAGTACTTCGAAGGGACCCTTCAAAAGGTGCATTTGACGAATTTGAGACACGGCCCTGGTGTGTTTTAGCTTGTTTCCCCTTGTTCTTTGTTGGTGCATTGTCATCGTCTTGTTCCTCTTTGAGTTCATTTTTTGTGATTCCCCAGTACAATTTTGTAGATGAAATTATTATTATTTAGCAGTTTTACATTTTAGGTGTTATTTTGATAACCTCCATGTGACACCCTCCCAGTGTTTTTAAACAGAACACCTGCATTCCAGGGGCTGGTACTTTTCTATCCTACATTTCTAATGCATTGTCAATGGGAGAGTTAGTGTTAGCCTCAAACACTGCATTTTTGAAAAAATAGAGTTGTTTTGGAGGCCTACAAACAGCGATCATACATGAGTAATATCAGCAGTAACAAATAAAGCTTTACTTTTATTTCATAAAGTGCCACAAACCCAACTCAAACTATAGACCAACCAACTATAAAAAATGGAGCTGGAAATTAAAGATACAATCCGCAAGTTGATTTGATTTTTTTTTTTTCAGTAGATGGCAGATGTGAAACCTGTTCTCCCTCCTCGCATGAAATTATTAAATCTGAATAAAGATCTGTACAGGCCGTGTGTTTGATGATTAAAAACCTTTCCAGCACTGCCAACATTCTTCTGGGCTGGTTTGGGGGGATACATTCTTATCATTAGAAATTATATAATAATAATAATAATAATAATAATAATAATAATAATAATAATAATAATAATAATAATAATAATAATTTAAGAATGTTTGTTTCTGGTGTAAGTGTCAAAGAGAACCAAGAGTCTGAAACATAAAGTCAAGGGTTTAATGAGAACCACACAGGTAAAGTCAACAATGAAGCAACAGACTCTCCAGAAAGGATGGGTGGAGAGTCCTGAGATGTGCCTGTTGACAGCTTTTACAGGGTCCCCCAATATGTGTGTGTGTGTGGTATGTGTGTGTGTGTGTGTGTGGGGGGGGGGGGGTGTGTGTGTGTGTGGGTGTGAGGAGGGTCCTCTTTCTAATCCACACGGCCTTATCGTAAGATCCATGCTGGTCTGCAACATCTTCATGAGTTCCCGCACATTCTGTGCCCTCTGGTGGCACGTCATTTACCTTAACATTAGTAAATTAAGATACCAGTTTGATGTAGTGCTGCACTGCTAGAAAATGTCTTACAATAATAAGATGAAAAGAACTGTCACAGCCTAGAAGGTAAGCAGCGCCCTCTACTGGTATGAAAGCAGTTTACCCACAGCTTCCATGAACCTGGCCAAAATACCGAATTGTTAAACTACAATATCCTACTTAATGTACGACTAATAAGTGTTCTCTAGTTTATAGACTATGAATGTAAAAATTATATTGTTACCTCAGTCTCTGTTATTACATTTTAACAAGGTATATTTTGTTAAAGTTGTGAAGTAGCTACAATTAGGAAAAAAAATCGAACATTATATTTGTCTATTGATATTCCAAGGGAAAGATTAATTCTTTACTCCAATCTAAACAGAAATAAACAGCTGCAACGACAATTGACTCTTCTTCTATTAAATAATAAATAATTTAAAATATTGTGCGTAAGTGACGTAAGTGCAAAGACAGCAGTGGAAGTGTGGTCCGTGGTGTAGGCCTGTCCCATTTTGGCAAGATGGCGGCTACACTGAGGAGTACCCATTTCCGGCCAGGTACTTCGAACAGTCCTTCGAAGAGTACTTCGGCCTCACCAGTGCTCAGCCTTGCCTGCGTTCTCTAGACTTCTTGACAATTTGTATATCAATATGAGATGTAGGCACGGGTATTTATTGATATTACTACTCTTATCAATAATCATAAAAGTTAAAATAAATAATAATCACGATAAATATTTAACAGTCTTGCAGTTAGAGACTTGTGGACATCTGTGGTATTGCTGTATATGAACCTTCTTGCTGTGAGTGGGTCAGTTGATCAGAGGAGACTGTGTAGAACAGGGGTCTCAACCTCATTTCAAACACAGCAAAGAGGAAGTAATTCTATAATGCTACATGATGTTACACGGACACCTCCATAGTTGTGAAATGTTTCTCTGCTTGCATCAAGCCTGGCCACAGTATTAAGTAAATTTGTTCAGTTCCAGCTTACGCAAAAAAGGAACCTTCCACACATAACGCAAAGTGCTGTTCATGTAAAACTCATGGACAGCATTAACATTAAACTTTCTTATTGTCCTGCGGGTCACAAAATATCAACTTCTGGACCACAAGCTAGAGATCCCTGTTCTAAAATATCAATCTACACTAAGAGGTTGTTAGCTTCACACTGTGGATCAAGTTCTTGTTTAAATTCTATCCATTGTTGAATAGAGTTGTCAATATTTATTGACACTGCGCTGGTTCCAGGAGCATGTCTGTGGACACAGATGCTCTGATCCATGCTCTGTTCATTTACTGAGGGAAAAACACATGACCTGTTTTTGTGTGCTTAGACCAAAAGCATGCAGCAAATCCTATATAAACTTTGGTCACACTTCAGGGTTTTGGATGCAGTCTTATTGAATACAAGTTTCTCTTCTATTCCTAAATGATCTTTAGTAAATGTTTCAAAATTTGATTGTTCTGCTGGGGCCATTGTTTTATATAAATATACATTATGCATTGACATCATTTTATTCAAAAAATGCCCCTCAACATTCCCACTGAGTGGCAAAACTATGGGCAGCAAAACAGGCAAAATGTCCCTAAAAGAGATCTGGGTGGCATTTGAAGGTGGGGGCCTCAACGACCGGATCTTCTGACATGGAGACTAGCTCTGGGGACATGGAATGTCACCTTGCTGGGGGAGAAGGAGCCTGAGCTTGTGTGGGAGGTTGAGCGTTACCGCCTAGATATATTCGGCCTCATCTCCACGCAGAGCTTGGGCCATGGAACCCTACTCCTTGAGAGGGGCTGGAGTCTCCATTTCTCTGGCGTTGCCCGCGGGGAGCGGCGGCGAGTTGGTGTGGGCTTGCTCATTGCCCCACAGCTCAGCCGCCACGTGTTGGAGTTCACCCCGGTGAACGAGAGGGTCACGTCCCTGCGCCTTCGGGTCAGGGACAGGTCTCTCACTGTTGTGTCGGCCTACGGGCCAAACAGCAGTGCAGAGTACCCATTCTTCTTGGAGTCCCTGGGAGGGGCACTAGACAGTGCACTGAACGGGGACTCCGTTCTCCTGGGGGACTTCAATGCCCATGTGGGTAATGACAGTGACACTTGGAGAGGTGTGATTGGGAGGAATGGCTTTCCCAATCTGAACCCGAGCAGTGTTTTGTTATTGGACTTCTGTGCTGGTCACAGTTTGTCCATAACAAACACCATGTTCGAGTACAAGGGTGTCCATCAGTGCACGTGGCACCAGGACACCCGAGGTCGGAGGTCGATGATTGACTTTGTTGTCGTGTCATCTGACCTCCGGCCGCGTCTTGGACACTCGGGTGAAGAGAGGGGCTGAGCTGTCAACTGATCACCACCTGGTCGTGAGTTGGATCCGCTGGCGGAGAAGGAAGCCGGAGCCCTCTGTCAGGGGGGTCTTAAACTCACACCTCCGGGAGAGCTTCTGCCTGATCCCAGGCAAGGCTGGGGACATAGACTCCGAGTGGGCCATGTTCTCCACCTCTATTGTCGATGCGGTGGCTTGTAGCTGTGGTCGTAAGGTGTGTGGTGCTTGTCGCAGCAGCAATCCCCGAACCCGGTGGTGGACACCGGAAGTAAGGGATGGCGTCAGGCTGAAGACAGAGTTCTATCGAGCCTTGTTAGCTCGTGGGACTCCTGAGGCAGCTGATGATTACCAGCGGGCCAAGCGGGCCGCGGCTCATGCGGTCGCCGAGGCAAAAACTCAGGGTTGGGAGGAGTTCTGGGAGGCCATGGATGAGGACTATCGCACGGCCTCAAAGAGATTCTGGCAAACCATCTGACGCCTTAGAAGGGGGAAGCAGAGCTTCACGTACACTGTTTACAGTGCGGGTGGAGAGCTGCTGACCTTGACTGGGGATGTTGTCAGGCGGTGGAAGGAATACTTTGAGGATCTCCTCAATCTCACCGTCATGTCTTCCGAGGAAGAAGCAGAGACTGGGGACCCAGAGGCAGACTTGTCCATATTCCTGGCTGAAGTCACCGAGGTGGTTGGCAACCTCCTCGGTGGCAAGGCTCCAGAGGTGGACAAGATCCGTCCTGAGTACCTTAAGTCTCTGAATGTTGTGGGGCTGTCTTGGATGACACGTCTCTGCAACATCGCATGGGGGTTGGGGACAGTACCACTGGACTGGCAGACCGGGGTGATGGTCCCTCTGTATAAGAAGGTGGACTGGACGGTGTGTTCCAATTACAGAGGAATCAGACTCCTCAGCCTTCACGATAAGGTCTATTTCAGGGTACTGGAGAGGAGAATCCAACCAATACTCGAACCTCGGATTCAGGAGGAGTAGTGTGGTTTTTGTCCTAGTCGTGGAACACTGGACCAGCTCTATACTCTCCATCAGGTCCTCGAGGGTTCATGAGAGTTTGCCCAACCAGTCCACATGTGTTTTGTGGAGCTGGAGAAGGCATTCGACCATATCCCTCGTGGTGTACTTCGGGGGGTGCTCTGGGAGTATGGGGTCTGGGGCCCTTTGCTAAAGGCTGTCCGGTCCCTGTATGTCCGGAGCAGGAGCTGTGTTTGCATTGCCGGCAATAAGTCAGACCTGTTCCCGTTGCATGTTGTTGGGCTGCCCTTTGTCATTGGTTCTGTTCATTATAGTTATGGACAGAATTTATTGGTGCAGTCAGGGGCTGGAGGGGGTCCGGTTTGGGAAGCACATGATCTCATCTCTGCTGTTTGCAGATGATGTTGTTCTGATGGCTTTATCGGTCCACAAGTGAGGGAAGGATGGAGCATGAGACTGATATGTGGTAAGACAGCCGTTGAGGCCTGTGTGGCAGGTGCTCTTACCTGGTTGTCCGCAGTGCGTTCTGGTGGACTTCATAAGCACTCCTTTCTCATTGCTCCCCCTTTTGCCCACACACATTCCCGGGTGCCTGTGGAGGCAGCTCTGTCCTCCATGCCCAGTCGTAATCCGTTACTCTTTATTAATGAAAATATCCAAATTGCAAAATCACCATTTCTACTTTACTTTAGCAATACGCTGAACTTCGTAGCATGTTCTCGTGTGCCCTCGTCTTTGGTGACATTAATATCCACTACTCCTGTCCATTTATAAAACTGTCCAAGCTAAAGTCCATGTTTCATGTGACTTCTCTGCTTGGCCGTAACATTGCACCTTGAGCCAAGTGTGCGTTGCTGTGTGCTTTCATCTGCAGTGACAGGTAATGCCCCATGGGACCTCCTCATTCATAAAATTCCCAAATTCTTACGGATCTGTCCCGTTTAGTCCCGCTGCTCGGCTGTAATCGCTCTACTAGGTCCATTACGCACAGTGGTGCACTTTTATCATTAGAAAAAGGTAAATGCATCCCAAATGTAATTTCATGAGTCCTCTAGCGATTAGTTTGGTTGTGTAGTTGGCATTTTGCCAAGGATGAGTCATCTTACGTCTCATTTGAAACTGCTTAGACTGCTGCTCCCGCGACTCAACCCTGGATAAGCAGAAGAATATGGATAGATATTCCAGGTTTTAGCTGCATAAAACTGAAACGTGTTTAGTCCTGACTCTGGGCACCAGCAGGAGTCCTCAGAGTGTGAGATGGTTCATATGGCACTAACATATCGGAGATGTACTTTGGTGCTAGGAGGCACTTCTCGTTTCTGATGGTGCATTTTGTGGGAATTCCTCATTGTGCCTGCTCAGATCAGCCTCCTTTCTGTGACTGAAAGTATGACACAAGGCCTATAGTTTTTTTTCCAACATCCTACAGAAAAAAGAGCCTTAACCTAACTGTAGCTCTTGTATTTTTTCTACTTTTACCTAAGATGAGGTTACTAGTAAATGTTAATAATCCATGTTATTGACTACAGTGCACTGCACTATAATCATTCATCGACTCTATGCTAGGTAATGCAAGTTACATTTTTGTAGCTATCCTATAGTATCACAGAAGCAAGGCCAGTTATATACACTCTCCATTAGGTGCTTAAGGGGTCATGGTTGAAGTTTGAAGCAGTTCTATGTCATGTGCGGATCTGGAGAAGCAGATGCACAGCAATACTACATGATTAAAACATGTTTCAAGCATTTCAGATGAGACTGTTCTTATTTTACATTTTTAATAATCTACAGAAGTTCTGTTAAAAATCAATTCAAATTGGAAACATTACATATTTCTTTTATGTTTTGTATTATTAAAGAACAAATATTGATCAATCAATCTTTGGTAGTTACTTCATGGTCAATACAATATTTGATTAAATTTAATTAAGTGATACAATATTGATAATCGTTTAAATTGATTATATTTTATTCATGCATAATGGCATCATATCATGCCATAAAATGGTAAGATTTACTGAGACCGAAAAATCAGGAAAAATAGGTTCAATTTACCCTACAATAACTTTAAAGAGACACACTGTTTTCCACACTTTTGGGCTCCAAGTAAGTGTATGGTAATTTCAGACTTTTGTTTCTGCTGTCAATAGCTTCATCCAAGTCTTTCAGCTCATTTTCAAAATCTTTGGTCAGCTTGCAGAACACATCTTCAGTGAAAAGCTCTTGGGAATACTTGCCCAGAGCAACCTGAGAAAACAAAATGCACAGGTATTGAAACATTCTGCAACTGGCATACTTTAGTGCCATAAAGTGGTACAAAATACATACAAAATCGGTGGACTGTGTGCTGAGGAGCCACAGAGCTGCTATTCCATGCACAGTGGTGTTGACATCAGGGAGAGTCTGCAGCAGGGTGTGTTCATTTGCCCTGCCTTTGATGGTTGGTGGAGCTAGTTGTAAGGAGGGTGGAAAGTTGGGCATCCAAACACCGATGTCCAACTGCAATGTATCCATATGGCCCATTAAATAATTATTCATAATATAGTCTGGCATCTTTCTTTTTATAACAATTCAAACATAATTTTTGACAATTATAACACCAGGGGAATAAGTGAATTTAAAACATGCATTGACCTACAAATATGTCTTTTTTGCCCTGAATAAACCAAATTTCTCTAGAGTATCATATAGTCCAACTGTGCAAAATGTGCATGTTTCAATAATTATGTAAACTTGAGAGTACATTTATTGGGAACCATAATAATATCAGTAGTCCAGTTAGTAGTAGTATTTGTAGTAGTAACATATTTAGTGTGCAGCTAAAGTACAAACTAGTCTGTTGAACTCACCTGTCCAGTGTTGACAGCTGAGTGCTGGGCTGAGGAGGTGAAAATGACCACAGTGACAAACTTCACCACCTCATCCACAGTACTGAAGCTCTGTGGGATTCCTACAAAATAATTATCATTATGAAACAATGAATATCCTTCTTATGTAAATATTGTATGGTGTTAAGTGTGTTTTTCAAACTCACCTGTTTCTGTTTTAGACAGAAAGCCATGTTCAAATATGTCCTTGATATACTCCTGCAGTTCAGAATCGTCTTGGACCTCTTGGTCCGTCTTGTAGTAGTGATGAATCACTCCTTTCACAAACCTTTGACGACATGAAGACATCAAAGTAAGCTATAGACCTGTGCATTCTTAACTAATTGAAATGAACACTCTTTCCCACATATTGTAAACCAACTGTTTCAGCCATGTTCACAATACTTTCTAAAAACATTCCCATCACAACAGCAGAATCACCAGGGTCTTGGTCTTCTCCTTCATCACCAGTGTTCAGATTTACTAACTTCTATATCAACTGGAGTCTAAGTCACAATGTACTGCTCACACATTTCTTACAGTTTGAAGTCTCCTGGTACAAGTATTATAAAAATGATTATTCTTTGGAAACCATACCTGTGTATGATGTCCCAGAGCCTGAGCCCATCGTCCCTGTAGTAGTAGTTGGGAACAGACTCCACTCCTCTCTCTGTGATGTCCTCAGGTATACACAGGGAGCTGTAGGTCAGGGTGGACAGGCTCCTCTTCAGGATGGTCCTCATACCCTCTCCACCAGAGGCAGTATTCTGGAACAATAGAAATAATGTTCTAGTTAGGCCACAGCGGTACGAGCTGGTGAAAGGGAAATTTGCATCATACAGTGGTGGGAAGCATGGTGAGGGTCCCTGGGAGCTGATTGGACACAGATGGGAAGTGAAGTGCCCGAGACCCTCACCATGACTTACAAATGTATAATTTTTTATATTTTAAAAATGGGAACATTGTTTTCGCATTGGAATATTATTTAGTCCCTAGCACCAGAAGCTGGTGAAGGGCTTATTAGTATCGTAAGGCCATGGAAAGCGCATGTCCACAAAGTGCCCTTCAGTGACCAGGGACTGTCACCATGATGTAGAAATGTGGAAGCACTTTTCAAAAATGTATATATTTATTATTAAATAAAAAAAAGGGAACATTGTTCTCACATTGGAATGTTATTCATGGTGAAGGGCCTATTAGTACTGCAAATTAAAATTTAGGACTTTTACAATTTCCCATTTGTACATACGAACTGATTTCAGTAATTTTTATAATTTGTTAAACTCCCTGACCTAAAGCCAGTTAATAGCATCTCCTACACATTGAAATGAAACTGAATATGGGGAGGAAAATTCCATTTTGGCATCCTGATCAAAAAAGTCAGTAATGCAATACTTTTCATGGTGTAGCTGTTGCAATGACAAAATCATGTTATTTTAATGGTAAAATCATTGGTCGACACCCTGTCCCTGAAGAAACTGATAAGAAAATCTGACTTGACCACCCCCCCCCCCCCCCCCCCCCCCCCCCAGTTATTTGTATGGGACGATAAAATTTTACCTCATCCTAAACATACAAAATGTGGTACACAGATGCATCATGGCAATAGGAACAAAAACATATTGTGACCACCTCCATTACAATTCAAAAGTCTTCTATCTTAGATTAATCATGTGACATATTTCATAATGTAATCCTACAGAGACATCGAATTCTGCCACATTTTCAGATTTAGTAAACTTTTAAAAACAAGCACAACCTAAAATGTGACCACATTTTCACAAAGGCGTGTTAACTCCCCCAACTGAGTGAAAGACAAAAATGGACATAATAATGCAGCCCAAAAAATTAATAGATTTTGTGCAACAGGGCACTAAGGCATAAACTGTTTCCACTATATTACTAATCTAGCTGGCCTAGAAAAAAGGGACAAAATGGAGCGTGTTAGCAGTGTAATGTAAGGGAACATACTGTTAAAGCTTACAAGTGTGAATGTGCCATCTTTGGAGATAAGTCTCTGTCTGGCCAGCACATTGATTTGTAGAGTGAATCGAGTGTGAGGAACAAGAAGCTGTGATGAGAGAAAAAAAGAGACAAATAATTATCTCTTGTTAGATACTGCGTGCTACTTACCTTTAGTCATTTCAGTTAAAAGTAGGTGTACAACCTGCTGGGTTGTACAGAACATGCAGACATTGTTCACCTTGTACAGAGGGTGCACCTGGGGCACATTTCTCAGTAAAGCCACAGTGAAGACCTCAGCCAGCAGATGAGTACGCAGCAGATGGACATTCAGCTCATGGTAGTTAAACTCAGCACTTCTCACAAAGGTCTTGGCCAATAACCAGTCGTACTTTGGGTCAGCAGGGACAAAGATGGGGTTGTCTTCTGATCGGGTTTGTTTAAGCTGCAGGAACAAACGCATTAAATGTGACTTAATGCCCCTGTGTAATGTTCCAGGAGCACCTTGGTCTCTCACCTGAATGGCTACTGGCTTCAGCGAGTCATCAGGGGTTTTGTGCAGCAAAACAAGTGGAGCCGCCAGATACTGCACTTCTCCATTGATAACACTGGTCTTCACTCCATCCAAAATCTTGTAGTCACACAGGAAGATGTTGCCTTTCTAAAATATGGACCACCATACATACACTGAACTTTTTCTTGTGAAGTTAGATTAAACTGCATAGAAGAGGTTCAAGAATGTATTTGCATACATCTAGGAAAGAATGAATTACAATCAACAGTCACCTTCATCTCAACTGTCAAAGTGGCCCCGCCCTCCAGAGAGACCATGTCATCAGTGACAGGGAAGTTACTGGGCAGAGAGGTGCAACGCTGGATCAAAATGGGGTTGAGTCCATTCAGAAACTGGTAACCAAAGAAAGCATCATCTTTCCAGTTTTTCTGCACAAAGTCTGGAAAACAGTAACAATAGTAATTGTAATGGTATAATGGTATAACAATAATAGGAGGAGAGAGAAGAGGAATACCTGAAGCATCTGTTTTGTGGCAGCAAAACACTCGGTAAAGGGAATCAAAATCAGTCCAAGGCTCTTCACAATCATCCAAATGTGACAGTTTCAACTTCAGGAGCCTTGAAACAGATTACTTTTAATATTTTGCAAATGATGTGACACTGTTAAAATAATGCCTTACCCTTGTGCTGCAGTCCATTTGAATTCTATGTCCTTTGTGAAAGAGAATTGAACTTCAGGAGGCAGTGCACAAGCATCATCTGCTTTCATGCAGTGAGGCATGCCATCTGCATAAACCTCCCAACTGGAACACATGCACATGTGAAGTAGATACTGAATATTATGTTTATAAAAGTATAAGTCTACCAAAGTGATTCACATACTTACCAGTATTCCTCTTTCCTCTGCTGTAACTCCCTCTCCCTTGCGTATTTAGCAAGAGGATTATGCTCTTCAAGGACTTTCACAGCTGTTGCATTCAAAAACACTTGTATAAATGTTCTTGTTGCGTCACATTTTTAACACATTAAAGGTTCTGTACCTGATGTATTAGAGCAAAATTTGTCAAAATACTTCAGCTGCTTCATGTTATCGGCATCTAATTAGTTTGTATTTTATTGTATAGTAATCAGGACAACGTCAGCAAACTAGTGGTTACCTATATCAAGGCAAAAGTCTGCACCGGTCTGAGTTGTGAATAGCACTGAATAATTAGGAATTAGAATATAAAAGTGAGGAATAACTTTAAACCCGGAAAAAAAAAAAATTATATATATATATATATATATATATATATATATATATATATATATATATATATATATATATATATATATATATATATATATATATATATATATATATATATATATATACAGTTTTCTTTCATCCACTCCCTGATGAACGGGAACTTTGAAGTTTCTTGTGATGTGAACTCAATAAAAACTCAATAAAATTTTAAATAATAATAATAACTCAATAAAAATTTAAAAGGGCTTTAATAGATTTCCTTCTACTGGACGACGCCTCCAAAACCAGCTATATCTGTGCTTATATTTGCCAAAAATGATTTAAGCACTAGTGAAAATCTGTTTTGAAGAGCTTGTTCCCACTGGTAATGAGTAGATCAGACAGTGGAGGACAAAACTACAGTGTCTGAGTTTCACAAAGAGCCCAGCCATTTGTAGTCCAAAAGGTTCAGACACAGATTCAGTTTAAATTGAGGATCATTTTAGCTTTTGAGGCCTTTAAAGAAAAAAAGCCAGATTTGTAACCTACAACTATACTTTTTAACAATTACATTTCGAATCGTGGCATTTAACTCGTCTACATATAGGATAGGTTTAGTTGTTGATGTATAAACAGTGGACAAAGAATATTTTTTAGACATTTAAAATCTGAAAATGAGAAATGAGGAAAAATAGTCATAAGTATGATTCTACTGACCTGTTCCCTCCCTGAAATGGTAAACTTCACCATCGTTGATCCAGTGGTACATAGGGAACGTATAAACTTTTCCCTCTGGACATGTGACTTTCACTTTATCCACAAACCAGGCGTCCTGTGGAAACAGCGGCAGTGGCTGTTTGTTCACTTCCACCAAGATCAGATCCCCAAGAGATGCAGGACAGGTTATAGTAAAGGTAGACTTCTGAAATGGAGACACATTTGGTCTCTAAGTCTATGGAAACATACAATTCTGTTAATATAGCCAATAGTATTGTACTTACCAGTCCGACGAGAAACCATCCTGCCCCCGTAAGCCAAGTACGCTGACTTTCCCCATCTTTACCCACTAGTTTGATGTAAACATTGTTAAATGTATTTGCATACGCAACATTGCCAGTGAAAACTGAGACTTGGTATTCTGACATTTTCTTTTCTGCAACAATTAATCCCTGAAACACAGAACAAAAATAGTAAATCAACAAAAAGGAAATTGATCTGAAGGCTTTTTCCAGCTGCACACAGAATAATGCTCCCATGTCCTCCCTTATATAGGCCTACAGTGTTGGAATCGAAGGTCATAAAGGGTCATAAAACAGTTCTTTTGAAATAAATTGTGTGTTCGTTATGAGGCAATCAGCATGTGTAGAAGTTGACAAACATGTCACGCAATCTTTCTGACCCAACATTGAATAGCCTTGATTCATGTTGGGTGAAAGTGAAAATGCTCATTGTTTCTGGCTGTGATGAGCTGTTGATCAAATAGATGTTTTTTTTTTTTTTGTTTTTTTTAGAATTGAATCGTTCATGGCCTTTTTTTAATAAATGTGATCATCGCACACGATTATAATCGCCTTTAAGGCAGCAGACTGCCTCATGTCTCCGGTTTCAATACATTTAAATGTAGTTCTGGGGTTTGTCCACAAGAGGGGCTCTGTCATCGCAATGAAAATTGTTAGCTTCTGTACCTATTCTGAATTGGCCTCAGTGACCATCATGGCTAGTGGGCAGTGCATCTGGATCCCAGTGACGGCACACATTTATATCTTCCATTCAGGAAGGTGAAGTCCAGTGTGTGGCATTATTATGAATTTGAAAAACAAGATGACCCACCCATCTGCAGAGCCTGCCGAAAAAATGTTGCTGCTCCGAGGGCAAACACGTGCAAATTAATTACACATTTGTGAGACAACCATCCTGCATTGTTCGCCAAACTGGAGCTGTGACAAAGTGAGCCTATGTCCCTTTTTAATATTACCATAATTTTAGTTGTTCACACGTATGTTCATTTTCAATAATTTTCCAATATAAAACTAAATAGAACTATCCCAGGTTTGTTTTGTTTAGTTTTTCAGTTAGTTTAATCACCACACACACTTGTTAGTTTAAAAATATTTTATTTGGTTAAATGTAGTTAATTCAATTATTTTGTCAATTCAGTTCTATACCACAATCTACTTACTTATGTCGGCCATTTTTATAGGCTTGGGTGTGGTCATGGGCCAGACCATGTGGAGGGGAGAACTGGTTTAAGTTTATTTGTTTGTGTCATTGTCTTCTGTATTTTATTTCAATGTTTAAAGTGCTTATAGTTATTTTGTTAAACACTATTTAGTTAAGGGACTTGGGCCCTGAGACATGGTTTTAATATGAGATATAGCTAATGTTATACCCACAGCACCCATAGAGGATATGGTGTATACCATGGGGAGGTGCTTTCTGTACAGGAGGGTATTTAAGCAGGGCTAATTGGACATTCGAGACAGAGACATCAGTGTAGCCAGGGTACATGTGGATTTTCTCCTTAATTGTTTAAGTGCGGTTGCTTTGTTATGTTGAGCACAGTTAATTTTTTGTAAATATGCATTATTTTTTTTGTCCATGGTGTACCACAATGCCGAAAATAAATCTGGTAAAATCTGTCTCCTACTTTGACCACTTCGGGCCAGCTTCCCCACATGAGCCAAAAATATCCGTTGTAAGTAACATATCATGTAAAATAAACTACTGAATGTAGTTTGTGTTAGTTTGGATTTGTATGATTAATGGTGCATCTTTGTGTTGACCTTGCTATTGCTAGGTTAGCACTAGCTGAACAGCATTTTGCACAGCTGATTTCCTAGCAGCGGCGCATGATTCTACAACAACCACAAATTAATCTGATCAAGTTTAAAGCAGCTCTGCTTGTGAACAAGTCTCTCCATGGACCAGCACCAAAGTACATCTCTGACATATTAGTGCCATATGAACCATCTCACACTCTGAGGACTTCAGGGACCGGCCTCCTGCTGGTGTTCAGAGTCAGGACTAAACATGGGGAATCAGCATTTCAGTTTTATGCAGCTAAAACCTGGAACAGTCTTCCTGAAGATGTGACAGGCCTCTACTTTGACAATGTTTAAATCCAGGCTGAAAACAGTTGTGATTAGCTGTGCATACGATTGAAATGTTCTTCTTTAATGTTTATTTTGTGATGATTATGTATATTTTGATTCCAAGTGATTATTTTTTGTGAAGATGCTCCACGGAATGTAATTAAAACTTTCCAGTTAGAGCTTGAAAACTTACATGACAATATAGACAGAAGAAAGAAGAGCCAGTTACGAGAAAACAAGGCTACTATACCCATATTTGGACCCAAAAAGAGTGGAGATCAGTATATCACTCTCCTGTCTGGGGAGAGGCTGTCATAAAAAGTAAGATTGTGTATTCATGTTTAGTGATTATTCTAGAAATTACAAACAAACTCGTAGCTGCCATAATTATTTGACAAATGATCATGCTCTGTGATACATTGTTAAAGGGGACATATTATGTAAAAAATTATATTTATCTTTTTCACCTACTCCCTATACCCGTCCACTGCTCTGTACTTATTTGGGATTTTTTTTTTTTTTTTTTTTTATGAAGAATTTGAGGGTCATACATTTTGGTTTCAGAAATGTCACATAGCACTCTTTCAGAATCTTGTTTTTGAAAATCTGCTGCTTGATACAGTGAAATAGAAGAATATAGTGTGGCCTAGGAGTAAAATTTTAGCAGATACAGTTTTATAAATCTAAATACACACACACACACACACACACACACACACACACACACACACACATATATATATACATACACTGTATTTTTTTGTTGGCTTGTGGGACTCCTGAGGCAGCTGATGAGTACCGGCGGGCCAAGCATGCCGTGGCTCACTCGTGCGGTCGCAGAGGTAAAAACTCTGGGTTGGGAGGAGTTCGGGGAGACCATGAAGGAGGATTATCGGCCAGCCTCAAAGAAATTCTGGCGAAATTGTCCGACACCTCAGGGCCTGCTGACCTCAATTGGGGATGTTGTTGGACAGCTGAACAAATACTTTGAGGATCACCTAAATCCCACCTTGATGTCTTCCGAGGAGGAAGCAGAGACTGGGGACCCTCCGGCAGACTCGGCCATCACCCTGGCTGAAGTCACTGAGGTGGTTGGCAAGCTCCTCGGTGGAAAGACTCTGGAATTGGATGAAATCGGTCCCAAATACCTTAATTCTCTGGATGTCTCTGGATGGGTCTCTGAACCGATAGTCGAACTTCGGATTCAGGAGGCACAGTGTGGTTTTTTGTCCTGGTTGTGGAACACTGGACCAGCTCTATAATCTCCATCAGCTCCTCGAGGGTTCATGGGAGTTTGCGAGTCCACATTTGTTTTGTGGATCTGCAGAAGGCCTTCAACCGTGTCCTTCGCGGCATCCTTTTGCTAAAGGCTGTCCGGTCCCTGTATGACTAGAGCAGGAGCTGTGTTCACATTGTCGGCAGTAAGTCAAACCTGTTCCCGGTGCATGTTAGATTCCACCAGGGCTGCCCTTTATCACCAGTTCTGTTTATTGTGTTTATTGACAGAATTTTTAGGTGCAGCCAGGGGCTGGAAGGGGTTCGGTACAAGGACCACAGAATCTCAACTCTGCTGTTTGCAGTTGATGATATTGTCCTGATGGCTTCATCGAGCCAGGACCTGCAGCAGGCACCGCGGCGGTTTGCAGCTGAGTGTGAAGCAGCTGGGAAGAAAATCAGCTCCTCGAAATCCTGTGCACTGCCTAGATTGATTACAAGAAATCCTATGACTCAGTGTCACACACGGATCACAGAATGGCTGGAGTTGTACAACATCAACAGGACTCATTGCAGAGCCTTCATTGAAACTCGATGAGGTTGTGGAAAACTACCCTTGAGGCCAAAGGCAAGCTACTTGCACAAGTGACCATCAAATGTGGCATATACCAAGGAGATGCGCTGTCCCCACTGTTGTTCAGCATAGGTTTGAACCCCCTCAGCCAAATCATCAACAACACTGGGTATGGATATCGACTCTGGAATGGGGCACCATCAGTCACCTCACCTTAGCGTACATCAAGCTGTACGCTAAGAATGAGCAAGACATCGACTCACTGATCCACACCACCAGGATCTACAGCACAGACATTGGAATGTCATTCGGCCTTGAGAATTGTAGCCAGATGGTAACAAAGAGAGGGAAGCTAGTCCACACAAAACAGGTCTCCTTCCCAGAAGGGACAATAGCAGACATTGAGGACAGCTACAAGTACCTTGGTATCTCACAAGCAAATGACAACCTTGAAGAGGAAACAAGGAAAGCAGCCACGGCCAAATACCTCCGATGAGTAAGGCAAGTCCTAAGGAATCAGCACAATGGCAAGAACAAGACCCAGGCAATCCAATACCCAGCAGAAATCATAAGCTGGCCAAAGAAGGAGATACAGACCACAGATGTTAAGACCCAAAAGCTCCTGACCATGCATGGAGGGTTCCATCCCAAATCCAGCACCCTGAGACTGTACGCGAGCTGTGAGGAAGGAGGCCGAGGACTAGTGAGTGTGAGAGCCACAGTGCAGGATGAAACATCCAAGATCGATAAGTACATCAAGGACAAGGCCCCAGTGGTTGATGTGCTCAGCGAATGTCTCAGACAGTGGAGCACAGAGGAAGAGGTGCTGGAAGAACCATTATGGATGGACAAGCCCCTGCACGGGATGTACCACCAGAACATAACTGAAGTGGCTGATATCAAGAAATCCTACCAATGGCTTGAGAAAGCTGGACTGAAGGACAGCACAAAGGTTCTCATCCTGGCTGCACAAGCGCAGGTCTTGAGCACTAGAGCGACAGAGGCCCAGATCTATTACACCAGACAAGTCGCAAGGTGTAGGCTGTGCAAAGAGGCCCCTGAGACGATCCAGGACATACCTGCAGGGTGTAAGATGCTGGCAGGGAAAGCATACATGGAGCAGTATAACCAAGTGGCAGGCATAGTGTACAGAAACATCTGTGCAGAGTACCGACTGGAAACCTCAAGGTCAAAGTGGGAAACACCTCCAAAGGTAGTGGAGAATGATCGAGCCAATATCCTGTGGGACAGGTACAGACTGACAGAATGGTGATGACAAACCAACCGGACATTGTGATGGTGGATAAACAACAGAGCAAAGCCGTTGTGGTGGACATCGCAGTACCAAGTGATGGGAACATCAGGAAAAAGGAACATGAGAAATTAGAGAAACACCAGGAGCTCAAATAAGAGCTGGAAAAGGTCTGGAGGGTGAAGGCATCAGTGGTGCCCGTGGTCATCAGTGGCAACAGCAGATCCCAGAAAAAACATAAGTTGGTCTCACAGAGATTCTGGTAATCCGTCCAACTCCTAAGGAGGAAGAAGCTTCCCCAACACTGCAGGTGGAGAGCTGCTGACCTTGACTGGGGATGTTATTGGATGGTGGAAGGAATACTTTGAATACTCCTTTGAATACTCCTCAATTCCACACCACGTCGTCCAAGGAGGAAGCAAAGATTGAGGACTTGGAGGCTGACTCATCCATCACCCTGGCTGAAGTCACTGAGGTGGTTGGCAAGCTCCTCGGTGGCAAGGTTCCAGAGGTGGAAGAGATTGGTCTCCAGTATCTAAATTCTTTAGATATTATGGGGCTGTCTCAGCTGACACGTCTCTGCAACATCACTTGCAGTCAGGGACAGTACCACTGGGCTGGCAGACCAGGGTGGTGGCACCTCTGTTTAAGAAGGGGTAACAGAGTGTGGGTTCCAACTACAGGGGAATCACACTCCTCAGCCTCCCTGGTAAGGTATATTCCAGGGTCCTGGAGAGAAGAATTTCCAGTAGTCGAACCTTGGACTCTAGAGAAGAAGTGTGGTTTTCATTCTGGTCACAGAACACTGGACCAGCTCTATACTCTCATGGGAGTCTACATGTGCATTTTGTATCTGGAGAAAGCATTTGACTGTGCCCTTTGTGGTGTCCTTTGGGGGTGCTCCGGGAGTACGAGGTGTGGCGCCCTTCGCTAAGGGCTGTCTGGTCTCTGCATAACCAGAGCAGGGCCTGTGTTTGCATTGCTGGCAGTAAGTCAGACCTGTTCCTGGTGCATGTTGGACTCCGTCAGGATTTTCTTGGACTATATCTCTCGGCTGGCCTGGGAATGCCTTGGGATACCACTGGAAGAGCTGAAGGACGTGTCTGGGGTGTAGGAAGTCTGAGAGGCTCGACAAAGTGCTACACTGTAGTCAATATTCACTAACTCAATGTTAGGTATTTGTAAGCTACTTTTTGTAGCTACAGCTGCCCTGGTGTAGTGTTACGGAAGCAAGGCTACCAATCTGTGTCATCAGCTTCTCCGGCCACCACCAATCGCTCACACACACACACCACTTTCATACTAGGCAAGGTGGATGAAGTGTCCTGTTGAAAGACACAATGACAGAACTTGATCATAGCAGGAATCAATGCCCTGACCTTTGGTTTAGGGGACCACTGTAATCTTTACTGTAATCACTGAGCCACTATCAAGCCGTTGTTTTTAGAAGATGCTTGGTAAAGCAGTTAAGTGCATTTCTCATCACTCAAAACCAGTTGTATATTCTCCATTAGGTACTTAATTGTTATTGTTCAAGTTTGTCGAAACAGTTCCATGTTATGTGTGGATCTGTAGAAGCAGACGCACAGCAATACTACATGATTAAAACATGTTTCAAATATTTCAGATGAGACTGTTCTTATGTGATATTTTTAATAATCTACATACCTTCTGTTAAAAGCCAAGAATTCAAAATGGAGACACTATACAGACACATATTTCTTTTATACATATTATTATTATTAGAGAACAACAAATATATTGATCAGTTCATCTTTGGTAGTTATTTCATAGTTAATACAATATTTGATTGGATAATATTAAATTAGATTACATTACATTAAATTACATTACATTAAATTATGTGAGATAATATTGATATTTGATTCAATTGATTATATTTTAATCACACTTAATGTCCTGTCACACATGGTAGGATTTGTTAAGGTTCAATCTACCCTACAAGAGCTTTAAAGAGACACACTGTTTTCCATGGTTTTGGGCTCCATGTAAGTGTATGGTAATTTCAGATTTTTGTTTCTGCGGTCTATAGCTTCATCCAAGTCTTTCAGCTCTTTTTCAAAATCTTTGGTCAGCTTGCAGCACACATCTTCAGTGAAAAGCTCTTGGGGATACTTGCCCAGAGCAACCTGAGAAAACAAAATGCACAGGTATTGAAACATTCTGCAACTGGCATACTTTAGTGCCATAAAGTGGTACAAAATACATACAAAATCGGTGGACTGTGTGCTGAGGAGCCACAGTACTGCCAATCCATGCACAGTGGTGTTGACATCAGGGAGAGTCTGCAGCAGGGTGTGTTCATTTGCCCTGCCTTTGATGGTTGGTGGAGCTAGTTGTAAGGAGGGTGGAAAGTTGGGCATCCAGCCACCGATGTCCAACTGCAATGTATCCATATGGCCCATTAAATAATGAGAATATACACTGACTGGCCAAAAAAAAAAGTCACCACCTGGATTTAACTAAGCAAATAGGTACAAGCCTATAGGTACAAGTCAGGTCTAGATTCAGCAACAGTTTGTGCTCAAAGAATGAGGTCAGCTGACACCTGAATATACTGAATGACCAGGTTATTCCATCAATGGATTTTTTCTTCCCTGATGGCACGGGCATATTCCAAGATGACAATGCCAGGATTCATTGGGCTCAAATAGTGAAAGAGTGGTTCAGTGGTTCACTCGACCATCATCAATGCAACATCTTGGTGAAAAATTAATGCAACACTGGATGGAAATAAATCTTGTGAAATCGCAGAAGCGAAATCGAAACAATGCCACAACGAATGTGCCGTAATCAAAGCTAAAGGCGACCCGACAAAATATTAGCTTGTGTAACTTCTTTTTTTGGTGGTGACTTTTTATGGCCAGGCACTGTAATAGAGTCTGTCAAAAGTTCTGTTTAATAGTTTGAACTGTTATAAAATAAAATGGAATATGCCAATTATAACACCAGGGGAATAAATAAGTGTGAATTTAAAACATACATTGACCTATGATGTCTTTCTTGTCCTGAATAAACCAAACTTCTCTACAGAGTATCAAATAGTCCAATTGTATAGAATGTGCATGTTTCAATAATTAATAATAATTATGGCTTACACTTGTAATGTGCTTTACAGGCTTGTCAAAGCACTACACTATAGTCATTATTCATTCATTTCCACACTAAGCTACTATTGTAGCCACAGCTGCCATGGGGCAGACTGACAGAAGCGAGGCACCAATCATTCACACACCACTTTCAGGTAAAGTGGGTGAAGTGTCTTGCCTAAGGACACAACGACAGAACTTAGTCCGAGCGGGACTCGATCCTCCAACCTTCGGGTTGGGGGACCAACACTCTGAGCCACTGTTGCCCTGACAATTATGTAAACGTGAGAGTAAATTTATTGGGAGCCATCATATCAGTCCAGTTAGTAGTAGTATTTGTAGTAGTAACATATTTACTGTGCAACTGAAGTACAAACTAGTCTGTTGAACTCACCTGTCCAGTGTTGACAGCTGAGTGCTGGGCTGAGGAGGTGAAAATGACCACAGTGACAAACTTCACCACCTCATCCACAGTACTGAAGCTCTGTGGGATTCCTACAAAATAATTATCATTATGAAACAATGAATATCCTTCTTATGTAAATATTGTATGGTGTTAAGTGTGTTTTTCAAACTCACCTGTTTCTGTTTTAGACAGAAAGCCATGTTCAAATATGTCCTTGATATACTCCTGCAGTTCAGAATCGTCTTGGACCTCTTGGTCCGTCTTGTAGTAGTGATGAATCACTCCTTTCACAAACCTTTGACGACATGAAGACATCAAAGTAAGCTATAGACCTGTGCATTCTTAACTAATTGAAATGAACACTCTTTCCCACATATTGTAAACCAACTGTTTCAGCCATGTTCACAATACTTTCTAAAAACATTCCCATCACAACAGCAGAATCACCAGGGTCTTGGTCTTCTCCTTCATCACCAGTGTTCAGATTTACTAACTTCTATATCAACTGGAGTCTAAGTCACAATGTACTGCTTACACATTTCTTACAGTTTGAAGTCTCCTGGTACAAGTATTATAAAAATGATTATTCTTTGGAAACCATACCTGTGTATGATGTCCCAGAGCCTGAGCCCATCGTCCCTGTAGTAGTAGTTGGGAACAGACTCCACTCCTCTCTCTGTGATGTCCTCAGGCATACACAGGGAGCTGTAGGTCAGGGTGGACAGGCTCCTCTTCAGGATGGTCCTCATACCCTCTCCACCAGAGGCAGTATTCTGGAACAATAGAAATAATGTTCTAGTTAGGCCACAGCGGTAGGAGCTGGTGAAAGGCAAATTAGCATCATACAGTGGTGGGAAGCATGGTGAGGGTCCCTGGGAGCTGATTGGACACAGATGGGAAGTAAAGTGCCTGAGACCCTCACCATGACTTACAAATGTGCGAGTGCTTTCCGGAAATGTATAGTTTTTTTATATTTTAAAAATGGGAACATTGTTCTCGCATTGGAATGTTATTCATGGTGAAGGGCCCATTAGTACTGCAAATTAAAATTTAGGACTTTTACAATTGAAATGAAATTGAATATGGGGATCAAGACTGAGACTTTGTGGAACATTAATTTTGGCATCCTGATCAAAAAATTCAATAACACTTATGCCATATTTTTTCATAGTGTAGCTGTTGCAATGACAGAAGCTCTTGGTAATGGTAAAATAGCCAAATCACACAAACATTGGCTGATTTCAGTCAAACTTTAATCGTTGGTCAACATCCAGTCCCTGAACAGATTCATATAAGAAAATCACAATTGGGCTCAATAGTGCCCCCTACGTTATTTGTATGGAATTATAAAATTTTACCTCATCCTAAACATATAAAATGCGGTACACAGATGCATCATGGCAATAGGAACAAAAACATATATTATAAAGCTTACAAGTGTGAATACGCCATCTTTGGAGATAAGTCTCTGTCTGGCCATCACATTGATTTGTAGAGTGAATCGAGTGTGAGGAACAAGAAGCTGTGATGAGAGAAAAAAAGAGACAAATAATTATCTCTTGTTAGATACTGTGTGCTACTTACCTTTAGTCATTTCAGTTAAAAGTAGGTGTACAACCTGCTGGGTTGTACAGAACATGCAGACATTGTTCACCTTGTACAGAGGGTGCACCCGGGGCACGTTTCTCAGTAAAGCCACAGTGAAGACCTCAGCCAGCAGATGAGTACGCAGCAGATGGACATTCAGCTCATGGTAGTTAAACTCAGCACTTCTCACAAAGGTCTTGGCCAATAACCAGTCGTACTTTGGGTCAGCAGGGACAAAGATGGGGTTGTCTTCTGATGGGGTTTGTTTAAGCTGCAGGAACAGACATTAAATGTGACTTAATGCCCCTGTGTAATGTTCCAGGAGCACCTTGGTCTCTCACCTGAATGGCTACTGGCTTCAGCGAGTCATCAGGGGTTTTGTGCAGCAAAACAAGTGGAGCCGCCAGATACTGCACTTCTCCATTGATAACATTGGTCTTCACTCCATCCAAAATCTTGTAGTCACACAGGAAGATGTTGCCTTTCTAAAATATGGACCACCATACATACACTGAACTTTTTCTTGTGAAGTTAGATTAAACTGTATAAAAGAGGTTCAAGAATGTATTTGCATACATCTAGGAAAGAATGAATTACAATTAACAACAGTCACCTCCATCTCATCTGTCAAAGTGGCCCCGCCCTCCAGAGAGACCATGTCATCAGTGACAGGGAAGTTACTGGGCAGAGAGGTGCAACACCGGATCAAAATGGGGTTGACTCCATTCAGAAACTGGTAACCAAAGTAAGCATCATCTTTCCAGTTTTTCTGCACAAAGTCTGGAAAACAGTAACAATAGTAATTGTAATGGTATAATGGTATAACAATAGTAGGAGGAGAGAGAAGAGGAATACCTGAAGCATCTGTTTTGTGGCAGCAAAACACTCGGTAAAGGGAATCAAAATCAGTCCAAGGCTCTTCACAATCATTCAAATGTGACAGTTGCATCTCCAGGAGCCTTGAAACAGATTACTTTTAATATTTTACAAATGATGTGACACTGTTGTTAAAATAATGTCTTACCCTTGTAATGCAGTCCATTTGAATTCTATGTCCTTTGTGAAAGAGAATTGAACTTCAGGAGGCAGTGCACAAGCATCATCTGCTTTCATGCAGTGAGGCATGCCATCTGCATAAACCTCCCAACTGGAACACATGGCACATGTGAAGTAGATACTGAATATTATGTTTATAAAAGTATAAGTCTTCCAAAGTGATTCATCACATGCTTACCAGTATTCCTCTTTCCTGTGCTGTAACTCCTTCTGTCTTGCATATATAGCAAGAGGATTATGCTCTTCAAGGACTTTCACAGCTGTTACATTCAAAAACACTTGTATAAAAAATGTATAAATGTTGTTCTTGTTACATCACATTTTAAACACATTAAAAACCCTGTACCTGATGTATTTGAGCAAAATGTGTCAAAATAAGTCACCTGCTGCATGCTATCTGCACCTAATTAGAAATCATTTTCCTGTCCAGTAATCAGAATGTTACCATACTAGTTTTTACCTATATCGTCATAGCAAAGTCTGCATCGGCCTGTGAAAGTTGTGAAAAGTGCGTATAAACTCATCATTGTGAATAATTAGGAAGCGCCGAATGTATAAGGTAAGTGAAGAATAACTCTGAACCTGGGAAAAAAATAGAACAATTCTGTTTTTCACTTTTTTCAATAAAAATCAGATACTGTGCTGGTGGGACCTCTGCATTTCTACTTTTTTCTTTTGACCACGTCCTGATAAAAGGGAACTTTGAATTTTGAAATGAAGACTGTAGCAAACTTATTTTCTGTGAAATCATCCATTCTGAGAAGAATCAGGACCAGTTTTTATTTCAAACCAACACACTAAAGAATAACCCTAAAATTCAGAAAAACTGAAAAGGACTTTAATAGACTTTTTAAAAACCTAATTACAAGTCCCTAAATCTATTTTTTTTTAATGGAGATATGCTTCAACTTTGACACAGGATTTGTCAAAAACCCAACAAATTCTCAATCTTCTGTCTACTGGACGATACGTAAAATAGTCATTTATAAGTATGATTCCACTGACCTGTTCCCTCCCTGAAACGGTGAACTTCACCATCGTTGATCCAGTGGTATATGGGGAACTTATAAAGTTTTTCCTCTGGACTTGTGACTTCCACTTTATCCACAAACCAGGCGTCCTGTGGAAACAGCGGCAGCTCCTCCTTGTTCACTTCCACCATTATCAGATCCCCAAGAGATGCAGGACAGCTTATAATAAAAGTAGATTTCTGAAATGGAGACACATTTGGTCTGTTTGAGATTATAAATTTGGAAACATACAATTCTGTTAATATAGCCAATAGTATTGTACTTACCAGTCCGACGAGAAACCATCCTGCCCCCATAAGACGAATCCGATCACTTTCTCTATCATTACCCACTAGTTTGATAAAAACATTGTTAAATGTACTTGCATATGCAAGATTACCAGTAAAAACTGAGACTTGGTATTTTGGCATTTTCTTCTCTGCAACAACTAACCCTTGAAGCACAAAACAAAAAGAAAGGTAAACAGTGTGTCTAGTCTGAAGGCTTTTTCCAGCTGCACACAGAATAATGCTCCCATGTCCTCCTTTATATAGGCCTACAGTGTATGAATCAAAGGCATGCTATGGGTCATAAACAGTTCTTTGGAAATAAGGTGTAAGCACATTTAGCATTGATACAATCTTTAGGTGGCTCTTTGGAAAGGAGTGGTAAAGATTAAAGACTGTATTCTGGATATGTGGGCTTCCACTGAAATCGCTTTATCTTGACAAGGTAATGATTAACATATAGATTGCTGATGAATCCTGAATGGCTGAGAAGTACACTAGGAGTTATGTCCATCCACAGCTGCCCTGGGCCTGACTTACAGAAATGTGTATGTGGTTTATTTCATTTGTATTTTCTAATTTAATTGATTTATTTCAGTTATTAGTTGAATAATACGCAGATTCTGGTATAAATCACGAAAATAAAATGTTTATTCAAAAAAATATTGTCTTTCATGCCTCCTTATGTTGACTTGGTGAAACATGAATCTTAAAGTCAACATTTGCAAACAGATGCATTGGCCAAAAGAATATAAAATGTCAACAAAAGATCTACTAGGCCACAACTGGTAAACATCTTTCAGTATATTGTCTAAGAATAGTTTTGAATGAAGTTCAGTATTTTTCAGTCTAATGGACATCCAAAATTTAAAAACATGGTTTTATTTTAGTTGATTTTTGGCTAAAGGTGGAGCTTTAAAAGAGAAAAGAGTTTTATAAAAGTTTTGCAGTGCCATAAGAGGCCCTTGAATGATTCTTGTTCTGGACCCCTGAGAGTAATCACAGGGGTCCAGTCAGTAATTGCAACATAAACAGAAAGACAGTTCAGGATCAGAGAAGTTTAGTTCACATTCCCTTAAAGAAGATACAGGGGGGAGACTGGAGAGAGAGACTGGAGAGTGAGCAAGGCAGAAACCTGGTTGGTGAACTGAGTGACTTGTTGGGTCATGGTTTAGTTGCATTCAAACACGGCCCAAATACTTTGTTCGTGTTGATCATGGAGAGTAAGCAAAGGAAGAATCCTTGTTAGTTAACTAAGTGACTTGTTGGGTTAGGGGTTGGTTGCATTTCAACAAGGCCTGGACACCTCGCTCATGCAAACCGATCATGATTCCCCGCTGCGAAAATGCTTGACGCAATGTCTGGTAAAGTCCCAAGTCTATTTGATCCAAGTTGGCCAGATCGTTCTGTTGTAATGGCTGGTGGATCAAAGGATGCAGACACATGACTCAAAAATGTAATAGGGCTTATTTAAAAAAAAATGCAAAGGGTCAGATTAACAAACCTTCCAGCTCCATTGCCGTTAGAACTAATTTTCATATCTAAGTGCAGTGAGTTTGCTGTATTCTTTAATGACAAGATTCAGAGCATTAAAAGTGCCATTAATTCACATCAACATAAATAACACCCCTGCAGCCACCTGGAGACTTGGAGCTGACTCACTTTGCACCTGTAACTGACAAAACTGTCCAAGAGATCATCACCAGTCAGAGTTCATCTACATCACGGGTCACAAACACTGTGTCCATGGGCACCAGGTCAAAACCACTGCTTAGCTCGCGAGCGGTGTGAAGATATGCGATGAATGCAGTTTCTTACCCCCAAAAACATGGCAGAAATAAAAGGATCACTTTCACAACGAATTTTACAACTGTAAAAGAAACCTGCATGTGCCTCGTGTGCGGGGTGACTGGCGACACCAAAGCAGCACAATGTGGAGACACTTCACTGTCACAAAAGCTCCACGCTAACTATCCACCAGGACGCACACTACGGACAGAAAAAGCCCTGAACTAAAGGCAGCTTTAAGTAAGCAACAATATTTTTTCACAACACCGGCAAAAAAGTTACAAAAAGCAAACGAGATTTATTTAAAAAATATGTATGTTGAGTTTTCTTTAACATTACATAATTGATAACTTTTTGAAACATGGTGCAACATAGTTTATGTTTTGTTAAAAAGGTTTGTCAGTGGCTCGTGAAAATGGGACATTTTTCCTATGAGATGTAGTGATGTACACTTGGACAAAATGATTGGTACCCTTCGGTTAATGAAAGAAAAACTCACAATAGTCACAGAAATAACATGAATCTGACAAAAGTAATAATAAATAAAAATTCTAGGGAATTTAACCATTGAAAGTCATTATTTCAGAAGAGTGTATCAAACTGTAGCCCTTCGTATGACTCAGTGCCCATGAAGTAGCTCTCAGTTTCAAAAAGGTTGGTGACCTCCTGCTCTATATGCTGCATCCATGTGTTACCCACTAGATTTATAAAGTCTGTGCTCAACAGTTTGCTGTCACCAGTCACTCTCATAGTTAACATGTCACTTCCATCTGGAACATTCCCAAGAGCTTTGAAAACTGCGGTTATCAAGCCTCTCCTAAAGAAGAGCAGTCTTGATGCCACAGTACTGAACAATTACGACCCATCTCAAATCTGCCGTTTTTAGGCAAAGGCCTTGAAAAAGTTGTTGACCAACAGCGTATTAACTTTTCCCCAAAAAAATTCTCCAGTCAGGTTTTAGACCCCACCACAGCACTGAGACTGCTCTTATCAAGGTGACAAATTACATCTGCCTGAACACTGATGCAGACAAAGTCTCAGTCTTGATCCTGTTAGATCTGAGTGTTGCTTTTGACACTGTGGATCATGGGATCCTCTTACAGGGACTAGAGGACTGGGTCGGCATCTCTGCTATGGCACTAAACTGGTTCAGGTCCTACCTAGAAGACAGGAAGTACTTTGTTGAAATGGAAAAATGTGTCTCAGATAAAATGTCCCTGACCTGTGGGGTGGCCCAGGGGTCAATACTGTGACTCCTGTTGTTCAGTACATCCAGAACACTGCTGCTTGGGTCCTGACTCAAACCAGGAAGTACGAGCACATACATCCTGTAATCGGGTCTCTGTTCTGGCTCCTATGGCTCAGAGAATAGTCTTAACAGCAGCTCTGCTTGAGTACAGTTTGAGGACTTCAGGGACTGGCCTCCTGCTGGTGCCCAGAGTCAGGACTACACATGCGGAATCATTCAGTTTTATGCAGCTAAAACATGGAACAGCCTTCCTGAAGATGAGAGACAGGCCTCTACTTTGACCACTTTTAAATCAAGGCTCAAAACTGTTCTGTTTAGCTGTGCATACGACTGAAAGCTTGTTATTCTGCACTCTTTTGTTTTAATGTTCATTTTATGGTGATTATTTATGTTTTGATTTGTTGTATTGTGATTTTAATGTCGTTCTTATTCTGTAAAACATTTTGAATTACTTTGTGTATGAAATGTGCTATACAAATAAACTCGCCTTACCTTGCCTAGGGTTGTACTCATGTGTTGTATCACTCCTATAAACTACATTGACCTTAGACCAGGCATACCCAAAGTCCAGCCCGGGGGCCAGTTGCGGCCCATGTACAAATTTCCACTGGCCCGTAGCATCTGGAATAAAAATAATTATGTGTGGCCCGTCAGCACTGTTGACCAGTGTAAAATACACGTGTTCAAGCTCGCTGACTTTTATCGCCAATTGGATAAAGACAGGTTTAAAGAAATTCGACTCTTTGCTAAGAAAATGCTGGGTTTGTTTGGTTATATTTGTGTGAGAAGACATTCTTGGTAATGAACTTTAACAAGAACTGTGTGAGGACAAATCTAACTGACTCTCACCTGCGTGACATTTTGCGCATCAAAACAGCTGTCTTTGAGCCAGACCTGGTTTATTTACTACAGTCCAGATCTCAGTTTCACCCTTCACATTAGTGCAGGCAAGTAGCTCAGTTGGTAGAGTGTTTGTCCACTGGCGGTTCAAATCCCGCTCTCGACATAAACATCATTGGTTGAGTGGTCAGATCCACTGATCCATAGGTTGGCGGTGCAATTCTAGCTCACACAGATGAATGATGTCGTTGTGTCCTTGGGCAAGACACTTAACCCACCTCGCCCTCAGTGTCTGCGTACACTGGTGTATGAATGTGTGTGTGAATGGGTGAGTGGTTCCTTGTTGTAAAGTGCTTTGAGTGCCTTGAAGGTGGAAAAGCGCTATATAAAAATGTGACCATTTATTTATTCGCCTTCTGAGGTGAATAAATCTTAAAATCTCAAGGAATTTATTGTATTGTGATTATTAAAACCACAGTTTAAATGTTTACTTTTTACATTAATTGTGTTAAGGTTAAAGCTATTTGCAATTTAAAAAATAAATAAATAAATAAAAAATGACATAGTTAATTTGCAGTTAATATTAATGGTTCAATGGTTCAAACCCCTCCCCGAACCGCCACCTTAACGTGGTGGAGGGGTTTGAGCACCCGAATGATCCTGGGAGCTATGTTGTCGGGGGCTTCATGGCCCTGGTAGAGTCACCCATGGCAAACAGGTCCTGGGAGACGGGTCTGACTAAGAGCGGTTCAGAAGCCCCCCATGAAAGGAAAAAGATCAAGGCCAGTTACGTCGCCCGGACTGCCGTTACCGGGGCCCCACCCTGGAGCCAGGCCTGGGGTGGGTGCTCGCCAGCGAGCGCCTGGTGGCCGGGCCTTTCCCCACGGGGCCCGGTCGGGCCCAGCCCGAAGGAACGACGTGGGGCCGTCCTCCCGTGGACCCACCACCTGCGGGAGGAGCCATGCGGGGCGGGTGCAAAGAGATCCGGGCGACAGTCGAAGGCGGGGACCTCGACGACCGGATCTCCGGACATGGAGACTAGCTCTGGGGACGTGGAACGTCACCTCGCTGGGGGGGAAGGAGCCTGAGCTTGTGCGGGAGGTTGAGCGTTACCGGCTAGAGCGTTACCGGCTTTGTTGTCGTGTCATCTGACCTCCGACCGCGTGTCTTGGACACTAGGGTGAAGAGAGGGGCTGAGCTGTCAACTGATCACCACCTGGTGATGAGTTGGATCCGCTGGCGGAGGAGGAAGCCGGACAGACCTGGCAGACCCAAGCGCATTGTGAGGGTCTGCTGGGAACGTCTGGCGGAGCCCTCTGTCAGGGGGGTCTTCAACTCCCACCTCCGGGAGAGCTTCTCCCTGATTCCGGGGGAGGTTGGAGACATGGACTCCGAGTGGGCCATGTTCTCCACCTCTATTGTCGATGCGGCTGCTCATAGCTGTGGTCATAAGGTCTGTGGTGCTTGTCGCGGCGGCAATCCCCGAACCCGGTGGTGGACACCGGAAGTAAGGGATGCCGTCAAGCTGAAGAAGGAGTCCTATCGAGCCTTGTTGGCTCGTGGGACTCCTGAGGCAGCTGATGAGTACCGGCGGGCCAAGCGTGCCGCGGCTCGGGCAGTCACAGAGGCAAAAACTCGGGGTTGGGAGGAGTTCGGAGAGGCCATGGAGAAGGACTATCGGACGGCCTCAAAGAGATTCTGGCAAACCGTCCGACACCTCAGGAGGGGGAAGCAGTGCTTCACCAACACTGTTTACAGTGCGGGTGGAGAGCTGCTGACCTCGACTGGGGATGTTGTCGGGCGGTGGAAGGAATACTTTGAGGATCTCCTCAATCCCACTGTCACGTCTTCCGAGGAGGAAGCAGAAACTGGGGACCTAGAGGCGGACTCGTCCATCACCCTGGCTGAAGTCACTGAGGTGGTTGGCAAGCTCCTCGGTGGCAAGGCTCCGGGGGTGGACAAGATCCGTCCTGAGTACCTCAAGTCTCTGGATGTTGTGGGGCTGTCTTGGCTGACACGTCTCTGCAACATCGCGTGGCGGTCGGGGACAGTACCTGTGGAATGGCAGACCGGGGTGGTGGTCCCTCTGTATAAGAAGGGGGACCGGAGGGTGTGTTCCAATTACAGGGGAATCACACTCCTCAGCCTTCCCGGTAAGGTCTATTCCAGGGTACTGGAGAGGAGAATCCGACCGATAGTCGAACGTCGGATTCAGGAGGAGCAGTGTGGTTTTCGTCCTGGTCGTGGAACACTGGACCAGCTCTATACTCTTCATCGGGTCCTCGAGGGCTCATGGGAGTATGCCCAACCAGTCCACATGTGTTTTGTGGATCTGGAGAAGACATTCGACCGTGTCCCTCGTGGTGCCCTTTGGGGGGTGCTCTGGGAGTATGGGGTACGGGGCTCTTTGCTAAGGGCTGTCCGGTCCCTGTATGACCGGAGCAGGAGCTGTGTTCGCATTGCCGGCAGTAAGTCAGACCTGTTCCCGGTGCATGTTGGATTCCGCCAGGGCTGCCCTTTGTCACCGGTTCTGTTCATTATATTTATGGACAGAATTTCTAGGCGCAGCCAGGGGCCGGAGGGGGCCTGGTTTGGGAACCACAGGATTTCATCTCTGCTGTTTGCAGATGATGTTGTCCTGATGGCTTCTTCGAGCCAGGATCTGCAGCAGGCACTGGGGCGGTTTGCAGCCGAGTGTGAAGCGGCTGGGATGAGAATCAGCTCCTCCAAATCCGAGGCCATGGTTCTCGACCGGAAAAAGGTGGTTTGCTCTCTCCGGGTGGGTGGTGAGTCTCTGCCCCAAGTGGAGGAGTTCAAGTATCTCGGGGTCTTGTTCACGAGTGAGGGAAGGATGGAGCGGGAGATTGACAGGCGGATCGGTGCAGCGTCTGCAGTGATGCGGTCGCTGTATCGGTCCGTTGTGGTAAAGAAGGAGCTGAGCCGGAAGGCGAAGCTCTCGATTTACCGGTCAATCTACGTTCCTACCCTCACCTATGGTCATGAGCTCTGGGTAATGACCGAAAGGACAAGATCGCGGATACAAGCGGCTGAAATGGGTTTCCTCCGCAGAGTGGCCGGGCACACCCTTAGGGATAGGGTGAGGAGCTCGGTCACACGGGAGGAGCTCGGAGTAGAGCCGCTGCTCCTACACGTTGAGAGGAACCAGTTGAGGTGGCTCGGGCATCTGCTCAGGATGCCTCCTGGACGCCTCCCTAGGGAGGTGTTCTGGGCATGTCCCACCGGGAGGAGGCCCCGGGGAAGACCCAGGACGCGCTGGAGGGACTATGTCTCTCGGCTGGCCTGGGAACGCCTTGGGGTCCCACCGGAGGAGCTGGAGGACGTGTCCGGGGTGAGGGAAGTCTGGGAGTCCCTGCTTAGACTGCTGCCCCCGCGACCCGGCTCCGGATAAGCGGAAGAAAATGGATGGATGGATGGATTAATGGTTCAAAGAATGATCAGGCCAAATGGTTGGCCCCCAAACACTTTCATCTCAACAAATCTGGCCCTCTTTGTAAAAAGTTTGGACACCCCTGCCTTAGACAATGTACATGTATCTCCCATCCCATTAAAAGGTGATGCTGTAGAGGTGATTTGTGTGGACCATGTAAAATATTGTTATGAGTGATTGATTACTGATTTTACGCTGAGCTCCCTCTGGCCACTTTGGTGCATTTCTGTTCATGTTTAGTGGGTCTTTCCCTCTCTATTGCATGATTTGCATGAATGCTATTCATTCATGGGAGCTTAGGAGGACCCTGGAAATAAAACTGTACAAAATAGGAAATTAGTGTAATTGGCTTTTCTAATCAGGGGCATGCAAGATCATTTTCTGCAAAATTTCATCAATTAATGCAAAGGTATTTTTTCCCCCATTGTAAACTCTTGTAGGTGGCGTTGTAGCATTGATCATTGTGTTTGACATATCAGCGTAATCAGTAGCAGCCAGTGTATCCACCTTATTCCGGAAGTTGCCGCGGTTGGCGCCATTGCCAGTCGAGTTGTATTACAGGGCAGATGAACATCAAACATGTCAACCTACTTTATATCATATTTTAGTGGCAAAAGTTTGCCAAATTCTCCACTGAAATACTTGGGATTCCTGCTTAACCTGAAGCGCCAAAGAAAGGACAGTTTAGATCAGACTAAGCAAGCACATGTACGATTTTTTTTACTGTGTTGTTTTTAGAAATATTAGCACCCCTGCTGGCCAATGGTGAAAAATGTCCCATATCCATAATATATTTTTTTGCATCTTCTCCAGCATAGATTTTAATTCTCCAAGATTGGTAAAAATCTGTAATGTTGACATTTCATATCCGTGGTAAATTGTGCTATACTGGAGATGTCGCTTCCACCAAACAAACCAATCTAGGTTGAAAAAAACAAAAAAAAAACCAAAAACCTAAATGTGTCTTTTGTCTGCAGTTCTTCGGGCAGGTCAGAGCATTTGCAGATGGATAAAATAAAGTCACATCTGTTATAAAAATCTGTTAGAAAGACTTACAAAGACTTAATTACAGACTTACTGATCCAGGTGTAACTGAATCCCCTTTAAATGTGGTTTCATTGTTTTCCCATTCTCACTCACAAGTTTCAAGAAAATCTTGTTTGTTGTATCGACAAACGGACGGCCACTTGTAAAGATTGTGACAGTATATGGTACTGTTTCTGGCTGGCACACTGAACTTCTGAAAGCACAGGTAAACCAGGGTTAAAAAGCAAGTAGCAGTGACTCTTCTGAAGATTATGTCAATGCTACTATGGCCTCCCATATATTCAGATATATTAAGGAGTGGTCTTGACCGTTTCAGTGTAAAGATTATATCAGGATAGTAGCTTTCAGGAAATTACACAGGTTCTGCTTCTGGAGCAGACATGGGCAAACTACGGCCCGGGGGCCATACACGGCCCTTTGGGCTTATTAATCTGGCCTGCCAAACAAGACCAAATTGTATTAAAATAGGTAAGGGTAAACCTTATTCAAAGTTTTTCTGCTGTGTTTAACTGAAATTTTATAAATTAATTAATTTAATTAATGCATTTGGAAAACAATGTGTACAATGAGTCTTGCATATTCATGCTTTGCCACATGTTACAAGCCAACCTCTCTCTCTATATATACACATATAGTGAGGCAAATAAGTATTTGAACACCCTGTGTTCTCCCACTATTTAGTCAGCCACCAATTTCTCTCCCACTTAAAAAGATGAGAAAATTATGGTGGAAAATATGTTCGTCTCAATACTTTGTTATATACTCTTTGTTGGCAATGACAGGGGTCAAATGTTTTCTGTCAGTCTCCACAAGGTTTTCACACACTGTTGCTGTAGTTTGGCACATTCCTCCTGCAGATCTCCTCTAGAGCAGTGATGTTTTGGGGCTGTCGCTGGGCAACATGGACTTTCAACTTCCTCCAAAGATTTTCTATGGGGTTGAGATCTGGAGACTGGCTAGGCCACTCCAGGTCCTTGAAAAGCTTCTTGCGAAGCCACTCCTTCGTTCCCCGGACAGTGTGTTTGGGATCAATGTCATTCTGAAAGACCAGCCACGTATCATCTTCAATACCCTTGCTGATGGAAGAAGGTTTTCACTTAAAATCTCATGATACATAGCCCATAAATACTTTCCTTTACATGGATCAGTCATCCTGGTCCCTTTGCAGAAAATCAGCCCCAAAGCATGATGTTTCCACCCCAATGCTTCAAAGTAGGTATGGTCTTCTTTGGATGCAACTCTGCATTCTTTTTCCTCCAAACACAACAAGTTGGGTTTTTACCAAAAAGTTCTATTTTAGTTTCATCTGACCATATGACATTCTCTCAATCCTCTTCTGGATCATCCAAATCCTCTCTAGCACACTTAAGATGGACATGTACTGTCTTAAGCAGGAGGACATGTCTGGCACTGCAGGATTTGAGTCCCTGGTGGCGTAGTGTGTTACTGACCATAGCCTTTGTTACTTTGGTCCCAGTACTCTGCAGGTCATTCACTAGGTCCCCCCGTGTGGTTCTGGGATCTTTGCTTTCCATTCTTGTGATCATTTTGACCCCATGGGGTGAGATCTTGCATGGAGCCCTAGATTGAGGGAGATTATCAGTGGTCTTGTATGTCTGTCTGTTACTATACATTTCACACTCCTGTTCTGCCAGGCAGGGGAACCTGTGAAATACATCCAAAATGAGATGCACCATCACCCTTCATCCCTTGTCCTGATTTCTTGGATCTGACCCATCTAATGTGTGTCCTTGCCCTACAGGACAATTTTGTCATTCCTTTTAGTTGTGCTTATATTTCTGTCCCAGACAAGAACATTAGAAAAGGTCACATTAGCAAATATTTTAAACAAAGATGTTTAATTGTCCTTTTGTTACTGATTTCAGGTAACATTCAGCCCAACCCAGGTCCTGACCATAGCTCCCTCACTAATATCTCTCTTCCCTCTGTTGTTACCCCTCTATTTAAAAACACTTTTAACCCTATAATGCCAAATGCATCAAATTTGATACAAGAATTTATGAGACCTAGTGCATTACCTTATGGTAAAAAACTTCACTCAAAACCCTCTTGTATCCCATCTGATACATGTTTTCTACCCCCTGGTGGATAGCTTTATCACTACAACAATTATAACACAGTGCATGGGACAATCCAAGATGGCCGCCTTCAGGTAGTTCCCAACTCACTGGATCAAAGTAAAGAAAATTGTGATTTTTTCAATTTTCCAGTGACATTTTCTTTGAAACTTTTAGTAATATTCTAACATGAACACTTAATCTGTTGAAGCAAGTTATAATTACATATTTTTTTGCATTTTAGTATGTAGTAAAATTGTGTATAAAATTTGTGTTCAAATTTGATACTACAGGTAAAAAGTGGAATTTGGCAGTAAATCCCTCAATTAGCATTATTTTTCTTTTCTTGGTGCAATATGCATTATATTGATGATTTTGTATCATAAAAATGTTTTTATCAATCAATTACACAAATTTCAGACTGAAATGTTATATTTACAACAAATAATTGCACTCGAAAATTGATAAACCTACATTTCTTACTTTAGATGGCTAAACGGTACAGTGTTGAAGATGTCCTACGCTTTCTTGATGGCAATTCAAGCGACATAAAGGAGTTGATGTCTGCAGACGATGAAGTGTTGGATAAAGATTGGACTCCTAATGCAGACTATGATGAAGAAAACTCTAGTACTGATAGTAGCAATGAGGATGATAAAACTCTAGATGGTGGGCTTGAAGAGGAAGAAGAAGGTCTTACAATGTCACAGGTGTGACAGAAGGAAAGTGAAAAGAAAAAAGAAGAGAAAGGCACGTACAGATGCTGACGTTGAAAGCAGTAATGACCAGATTAGCACAGAAGAAGGAGGTCCAACAGTAACACAGGCCAAAAGAACAAATAAATCTGCAAAGAATAAAGTGAAAACGAAGGAGTACAGGTGGAGAAAGGAACAATTTGACCCTCCAGATGTTCCATTTATTGAGAGTGCTGATGAAGGCATCGAAGAAAGGAGTGAGTTTACACCTTACATGTATTTCAAACAGTTTGTCACTGATGACATGATACAGCTGGTTGCAGATCAAACAAACCTTTTCAGTGTGCAGAAGGAAGGGAAATCAGTCAACACAAATGTCAAAGAAATTGAGCAGGTTCTTGGCATGTACATGTTCATGGGTTTGGTTCAGATGCCCAATGTAAGAGGATCTAAGATCGGAAGACCAAACAATATGTCATGGTTCCCAGACCATCCATCGTGGAAACCTATAATAGATTCATGGGGGGTGTGGATCTTTTGGATATGCTGTCTGCCCCGTACAAATACAGCTTCAAAACCAGAAGATGGTACTTGTATATCTGGTGGCATAGTGTCACAAATGCACTCATCAATGCTTGGTCCCTGTACCGACAAGACCTGAAGGCACTGCACCTAGAGAAAAACACCATGCCCCTGAGAAGATTTCAGGCATCAGTTGGCTTTCCCTCATAAGTGCAAGAAAAGCAAAAGTCAGGGTTGGCAGACCACTCTCTTCTCCACCAGTATGCCCTCCACTGCACTCCCCACCAGCACAATCACCAACACCACCATCACAGAGGAGGTGGCGATCAACCAGTGTGCCACCGGATGTGAGAAGGGATATCGTCGACCACTTCCCATCCTGGGAAAAGGTGCAAGCACTGCACAGGACACTTTTCCCATGTGCGCTTTGGAAAATGCAATGTCCATCTCTGCCTGAACAAGGACAGGAACTGTTTCCATGATTACCACATGGCATAATAAAAGAAAAAGTCACCAAAAACAGTCACAGTTATAAAAAAATTAAGAGTCTGATGTTCTTGTTATCACTTTAACGGCTGTTTTCGTTATTATCACTTGTCACAATAAAAGAAAGTTACTGGAAAAGGTAGCAATTTGAAAAAAATAAGAGGTTGATGCTCTTGTTAGATTGCCTAAACCTGTGTTTTCATGCCTATTACTGTTCATAATACAAGAAAAAGTTACTGGAAAAGGAAGCAGTTTGAAAATATAAGAGGCCAATGTTCTTTACAGCCTTAGGTGCTGTTTTCATGCTTACCACTGTTCATAATAAAAGAGAAAAGAAGAAAGGGGACTAAAGAGACTGATGTTTTTGCTGTACCACCAGAACTGCATGTAATGCCCAATGTATCATTTATGATACAAATGAAAAACCCTATTTGCAAATAATTTTTTGTCATTTTTATTTCAGATTCTTTGAAAGAGTCAAATAAAGGTCCCAGATTCAAGAAATCAGAATTTTATGTCTATTATTTCTGGGGTCAGGCATTATAGGGTTAAAGATCAAACTACATACGATAGTTTTTGTAGCCGTAAAAGTCTCGGTCTAATGCATTTAACATCCAAAGTCTTCTTCCTAAGTTGGACGAGTTGCAAGTATATGTCCAGTCTGCTAGCCCTGATGTTTTGGTCATTTCAGAATCTTGGCTTAAAAAAATCTGTACCTAATACAGCTGTAGCTCTTTCTGGCTACAATATCTTCAGACAGGACAGACTTACCAAAGGCGGTGGAGTCACCATTTACTGTAAGGACAATTTGCAATGCTCTGTCCTACTGTCTAGATCTGTGTCCAAACAGTTTGAGCTGCTAGTACTGACTATCCGTCTCTCTAAGAATTATTCTATCAATGTAGCTGGCTGTTATAGACCACCATCTGCCCCTGCCTGTGCTCTATCTGCCCTCAGTGAACTCATTGCCCCATACACATCCTCTGAATTTTTGTTGCTAGGTGACTTGAACTGGGATATGCTTAATCCACCCACCTCGGTGCAACTCCAACTGGATGCCTTAAATCTCTCTCAAATTGTTGAGGTTCCCACCAGATTCATCAGTAAATCTTTGCATGAAAAAGGAACCCTAATTGATGTCATTGTCACTAACAGACCGTCAAAGTACACATCTGCAGTTTTCTGCCAAAGTCTCAGTGATCATTGCAGTATTGTTTGCATAAGAAATGGTACAAATATTAAGTCTCCTCCCTTAACCATCTATAAACGACATCTTAAAAACTTTAATGAGCAAGCCTTCTTGCATGATCTGGCAGAAGAAAAATGGCACAGAATTAACCTTATTCCCTCTGTTGAGAATGCATGGTCTCATTTCAAAAACACATTCATCTCTATTCTGAACAGACACGCTCCCTTAAAAATGGTCAGAATTAAAAATCGTTTCAGCCCCTGGATCAGCACTGAGCTGACTGAGCTAATCCGTGTCAAACACACACTCTGGCACAAAGCTAGGGCATCCAAGACCCTTATTGTTTGGCAGCCCTTCAGATCAGCCAGGAATCGTTGCACACAATCAATCAGAAAGGCAAAATCTGAATACTATAAAAATCAATTCCTAAAATGTAGCTCAAACCCTAGAAAATTCTGGCAGACAGTTAAAACTATGGAAAATAAAAATTGATCTGCACATTTGCCAATTGCAATTAAATCCGAGGAGATTATAGTTTCAGACAAGGCCACCATGGGAAATATGCTCAATAAACATTTCATCCAAGCTGGTCATGCCTTCACTACTGCCATGCCCACTGCTTTGGTCAGTTCCTCTGACTTATTACTAATCATAACTCCCTCCCTTCAACCGTCCCTCCTTTTGCATTCCAACTCCTACAAGAGAATGATGTGCTCAGGGAGCTTCTTAAGTTGGACATTCATAAAGCAGCTGGGCTGGATACATTGGATCCCTTCTTTCTGCGGTTAGCAGCACCCATCATAGTGGCACCTATTACTCACCTGTTTAACCTCTCACTACAATCTGGTGAGCTACCCCTGGAGTGGAAGTCAGCAGCAATCACTCCACTCTTCAAAGGGGGTGATAGTCTAGACCAGTGGTCGGCAACGTCCGGCCCGCGGGAAAATGTTGGCCCTTTGCCAATTTTTTTTGGCCCGCCAGAGGATTTTGGACTTTCTTCCGGCATTGATTCTTTAATATTGTCATGATCCGCTCCGTCTGCTCCACGTTTTTCCTCCTGTCCTGCTCCTTCCCTCCCTCACCTGCCGAGCTGGGCTGAGCTCCTGGCTCCTCCTGCGCGCACCTGCAGCTCATCAGCGCAATCACCACCACCTGCTGTGTATAAGAGGAGCCAGGACCAGACACACAGGGCGAGATCATCTGCGTTTCTACACCCTGTTCAGTGCCGGTTCATCTTCATTTCAGCCTCATCCCGTTCGGTGCCGGATCGTATGTGTGTCTCCACCCAGCTTGCTGGACCGTCTCAGCTCCAGCGCTCCCGGCTCAGCTCCGACCCTGCTTCCACCCTGCTTCCCAGCCCTGGTACTGTCTGTTTTATCTCTGCATTCCGCGACCCCGGACCCTGGTTAGCACTCTGCGTCCTGCCCTGGTGCTGCCCGCATCGTCATCTCCGCTGCGCTCCACGTTCCGCTCCTGGATCCTGGCCCGTGCCTCACCTCCTGCTCACCGCCGGATCAACCCTCGAACTGCACCATTTGTCATTTCTTTAATAAATACTGTAAATATTCCCCGAGTCTGCATCCTTTGGTCCGCTACACCCACCGTTACGACAAATGCCAAGTTATGTGGGCACTGCTACGGGCATTCCACTGCCCATGATGTGTATGTAACACAACATTAAAAGCAAACAATGAACTGGTGTGTACATACACTTTCACCAGTCAAAATCGTGGCTAACTGTTTTTGGACATCTGGTGAGGCAAGCGTGCAGACTGCGCGCAGCTCAAGGAATGTGCACCAGTTACGCTATAGCCTTCTTGCACTTCTGTGGTTAGTTATTCAAAATTCCCTATTTTATTAAAATAAATCACTTGATCACAAAACTGTCAAAATACTCAGTTTGAAGATTTCTTTTAACCGGGGTGGGGACTTGCTTTTTGTCCGCATGTCAGGTTTTATTGTTCCCGACCTTTGCTCATGTTTGACACAACATAAATCCACTTAGCCATGTCAATTTTAAACATTTTTCATTTACGTTGTGATTTTATCACGATCCTTGCTGCACTTGGCATCATCCAAGTCCTACAGCTCTCCCACAGTCGTGCGTAAAGGTGCAGGTCATTACGGCACCAAATGCGTAGTAAGGAAGCCATTAGTGCGGAATTACGCACAACTAAAAGCCTGTCGTAGTTTAACCTTCGAGGCAGAGCTAAATCGCAGCGATGGTCACAAGAAGACAGCATGAGAAAAGAATTTTGATGGAGAGATTTGACGATAAGCAATAATTATGCAGCTTCCTGGTTCAAGTAACCGTCTTAGAAAGATTTTATCCTTGTTTAAATCCGCACATTTTAACCACAAAAGTATTAGTTTCAATTAATATCATGAGACAAAGACCTGAATAAATGAGGTAAAAACTTAAAGTGAAAAGTTTTTCATAGCTCTACCCGATACTGTGCGCTTTTAGTATCCATATTACCATGTTCAACAAAGGCATAATTCTTACCAAAACCATAATTGGCTGTTTTAGGTGAGTTAAAATGCATGTAATTCATATTTATGTATTTATAAATATATGTAAGCCAATACGTTTACCATCTGGCCTGCCACCTGTGGGCGCTGAAAAAAATTGGCCCGAAGCCAAGCGAAGTTGCCGACCCCTGGTCTAGACCTTAACTGCTACAGGCCTATCTCCATCCTGCCTTGCCTTTCCAAAGTCATTGAAAAACAAATCAATCAACAGCTTACACAATATCTCGAAACCCATAGCATCCTTACAGATATGCAGTCTGGCTTTAGAACTGGCTATGGGTGTATCTCTGCGACACTTAGGGTTTTAAATGACATCATAAGTGCCATAGATAAAAAAAAAAAAAAAATATTGTGTGGCTGTCTTTGTGGACTTGGCTAAAGCCTTTGATTCAGTAGATCACAACACCCTACTCAGCAGACTTCAGCAGATAGGCTTCTCAGAGAAGTGCCTGGCATGGTTTAGGAGTTACATCTCGGGACGCACTCAGTTGGTGCGAGCTGAGGGGCATTCTGACCCCCTAACCCTGACCACAGGGGTTCCTCAAGGGTCCATACTAGGACCAACCCTTTTTAAAATCTACATTAATAACGTAGTTTCTGCTGCTGGCGCCTCCCACATACATTTATACGCTGACGACACCATTCTGTACACATCCAGCCCGTGCCTTAACACAGCCCTCCGCTCTTTACAAAACAGTTTCACCAGTCTCCAACACGCCTTTTCCAACCTTCGTCTTCTTTTAAACACAACCAAAATTAAATGTATGATTTTCAACCGAAATTTACCTCAGATTCCCTACAACGCCAACATCTCCCTAGACGCACACATCTACAACTAGTAAATTCTTACAAATACTTAGGCATATGGTTTGACAATACACTTTCTTTTGACATTCACATTAACACATTACTTTCCAAAGTCAAATCAAGAATCAGCTTTCTATATCACAATAAATCCTCATTTACCCATAAATGACAATATCTTCGATTACGGTGACATCATCTACAGGTCAGCATCAAAAACTCTCCTCCATAAACTTGATGTCATTTATCACTCACCAATCCGTTTTGTCACAGGTGCCCCTTTCACTACCCATCACTGTCATCTGTACTCACAGGTTGACTGGCCGTCACTTCACTCCCGCAGATTAATAAATTGGTACAAATTCATCTATAAAACATTAATTGGTAAAACCCCTCATTATCTTCGCTCACTCATCAATATTTCTAATAACACACATAACCTACGTTCCAGTAACATTACCACCATGATCACCCCACGAGTCCGTACATCCTTTGGTCAATCATCATTTCAGTTCGCTGCACCCAACGACTGGAACAATCTACAAAAAACTCTAAAACTTAGTACTATGATACCAATAGCTTCATTCATCAACTCAATAAAATCTATAGTACGTGACCAATGTACTTGTTTTTAACTCTGTTTTTAAACTCTGCTCACCTATGTGTATATATGTAAATAGTGGAAAATAGTAACTGTCTTAGTGTTGTTGTTTTGTCTTGTCTTTGCCTGTATGGATGTTATTCTGTTGTATGTTGAAATTTCTGCTTCTTGGCCAGGTCGTCGTTGAAAATGAGAATTTGTTCTCAACAGACCTACCTGGTAAAATAAAGGTTAAAATGTCTTACATTTTATAATAATTGCTCCCACAGTTGATTTTTTCACACCAAGCTGCTTACCTATTGAAGATTCAGTTTTCCCAGCCTGGTGCAGGTCTAAAGTTTTGTTTGTGGGGTCCTTTGACAGCTCTTTGGTCTTGGCCATAGTGGAGTTTAGAGTCTGACTGTTTGAGGTTGTGGACAGGTGTCTTTTATACTTATAACGAGTTCAAACATGTGCCATTAATACAGGTAACGAGAGGAGGACAGAGGAGCCTCTTAAAGAAGTTTGACAGCCAGAAATCTTGCTTGCTTGTAGGTGAGGAAATACTTATTTTACCGAGGTACCAATGTACCAATTAATTCATAAAAAATCCTACATTGTGGTTTCCTTTCCCCCTATTCTGTCTCTCATAGTTGAAATGAACCTATGATGAAAATTACAGGCATCTCTCATCTTTTTATTTGGGAGAACATGCACAATTGGTGGCTGACTAATTATATATGTATAAGTCAAATTACTCATCACTGTGCTCTCAGGGATCTTTTTTTTTTTTCAACCGGATGTATCCGACTTAGAGGCAGTGATAGAAGGTAATGAAGCACAGGTAATAAAGAGCTGTACTTAAGTAGAAGTTTCAGGTATCTGTGCAGATATCTGTACTTTCTACTCCACTACATCCTCACTAAAGTCTTTGAATTCACACTTTGGCTAACAAAATAAATACACAAAATTCATGACAAAAATTAGGAAATTGATTCATGTTGCTACTGTTGACCAAAATGTGTGTTATTTTTTAATCAGTATCACTACATTTAACACACTAACAAATTAACACTTGTGTCAAACACTTTTACGTTTTACTCTTAAAGTACATTACAACAAGTTCTTGGATTTTTTTACTTAGTAGATTTTTTCATGTGATACTTTTACTTTTACTTGAGTAACATTTTACCTCTGTGTCTGCACTTTTACTCACTTAAGTAATACAATTGAGTACCTTATCCACCACTGCTTATAAGTACCATTACAGTTTCTGGCCAGTAGCCATTCAGCCTCTGATCTCATTATTCACCACCCTATATCAGTACACACTGTTTTTCAAGCCATTTCTGAGCCATAAAAGCACCTGTAATTGAATAAATGCAAGATAGATATTTTTAATGCTATACTGTAAAACTGTTTTGGCAAAACAATAATATCTCCATGAGGCAAGCATCAGCCTTCCATCAGAAAAGTTATATAGGCACACACGCAATAAATCATGAACAATTTATTTGACTTGGAAAATGAACAGTGATCACATTGATAATCATATATTTGTTTTAAGTGACACATATGAATTACAAATTATTCATATCTGAGGTGAAGGAACAGTGAGCAGTCCAGTGGGTTTTAGCTTATTGATGCCTCCATCGAGGACACAAACTCGAGGGAAATTCACTTTGACCAGGTGAGTCGCAAACTGGAAAGGATAAATTGTAAAGACCATTAGGATATGTGGATACTTATATATATATATATATATATATATATATATATAAGTTTTATTCAGTAGTAGTTTTATGAGAAATTTACACTTTTAGATAAAAACTGAATTAGATTTTATTTTAGCCTCAAAAAAACAAGTGAAAAATGTATACATTACATTAAAAATGTAAATAAATAAATAGAAGGGTTGACACAAGTTTTATTTTCAAATGGAAAAAAAAAGCTTACGTTGGGCCTTAAGCCTATTCATTTCAAAATATTTTGTTGTCCTCATTTTTAAGATGATGCTTAAAATCTTAAAACAACTTGAGAAAATTGGAATGAATGATTGATTTCCCAAGATAGTGATATATAGATAGTGTATTTCCACACCCAACAGGGATTGGACAAGATCTCGTGAATTTTTTCTTCTTGTCTCCACCCTTTTTTGTCTAATTACACTGGACAAAAAAGGGTTAAGTGGTGCTGATTTGCATCACTTGAGAAGTTCTGTCTCCAAAAAGAAGTGCTACAATGACAGCAAAAACACTAAATAGTGAGGCCAAAATTGTGAACAGCATCAATCATTTCTTTATTCTAAATGATGGATGTCTGGTCTTGTGTCTCCTCACCATAGCAGCGCTCTTCATGGCGTGACTAATGACCACAATGAGTCGTCCTCTGTAGCTCTGCAGCACTCCTGATGTGGGACACTGCACCAGCTCCCCGTCCGACCCAAACACTGTGCTGAAGGGGACGTTGATGCTGCCTGAAATGTGACCTCTGCTATAACTGCAAACAGTGGGGTTAAGGGTGGACAACTGTATGGTTTGAAAATGAGATCAAATAAGCCAATAATTTGACCACTTGCATGTAACTTCAGAGCTTCTTTAGAAAACATCAAATATTATAGTTATGGTAAATAAAATGGCCGCTTTTCTACCTTCAAGTCACTCAAAGCACTTTACAGTTATGACCTGTTCACACAAACATTTGACACCACTGAACACAGACCCTGGGAGTGAAGTGGGATGAGTGCCAAGGACATAACGGAATTTTTATTTTTCCTCATTTCTTCACAGTGATGCAGAAACTGTGGTCTAACTGGTGGCATTCACGCTCCTTCAGGTGGTGCACGTATTCCTTAATATTTGCTCACATTTTTCTCCGCCTTTGGGTTAGTCCTTGCCCTAACCCTAACCCTGGTTTAGAACCTCTTGTTTTAGACCTGGCCAAATACTTTCCTAGGTGGTATTTGGTAAAAAGCTTGAGCACCACTGATCTTGGGTGTTATGATCCATTAAGTAAAAATCTAGTGTGACATTCACAATCAAAAATGTTACATTTGAGGTCATCTTTCAACAGCGTAAGGATACTCTTCCACACTGCGGACGTCCACAGAGATGATTTTGGGTTTGCCTGACTTGGTTCTTTTGGTGGGTGCAGTAGGTGACAGTTCACACAGTTCGATAAGGTCCTCTGCAGAGATCCTGGGAGACACTTCTGCTTTCAGCTCACTCAGGGACATGGGCTCTCGACACTACAGAACATGCAACAGGAGATGACAAGTATATTGTATAATCATAAATGTCTAGGTTTGAAAGGTAGTCATCTGGACAACGTTAAAATCAGTTTCCAGAAGTCATTTCAATCTGAAGATGCTGATCAGAGGAATTAAAATGTATAGTGTTTAGTATAAATTTCCACGTCTTACAGTAATGATTTTGTTTCGATTTCAAAAACATTTTTATTTTTTCCACCATAGACAATATTGTGTGCAAAAACTAAAATGTCCTTGTCAAACAGGGCTGGCTGTTGCATGAAGTGGTTTAGTGGTTATTAGTCCTTATGTTGAATCATCACATTGCAGTAGTTTTAGCTTTCAAATACACTGCCTGGCCGTAAAATGTCACACACTAATATTTGGTTGTTCGCCTTTAGCTTTGATTACAGCTCACATTCGCTGTGGCATTGTTTCGATTTCATTTCTGCAATGTCACAAGATTTATTTCCATCCAGTGTTGCATTAATTTTTCACCAAGATGTTGCATTGGTGATGGTCGAGTCTGACCGCTGCACAAAGCCTTCTCCAGCACATCCCAAAGATTCTCAATGGGGTTAAGGTCTGGATTCTGTGGTGGACAATCCATGTGTGAAAATGATGTCTCATGCTCCTGAACCACTCTTTACCAATTTGAGCCCAATGAATCCTGGCATTGACATCCTGGAATATGCCCGTGCCATCAGGGAAGAAAAAATCCAACCTGGTCATTCAGTATATTCAGGTGTCAGCTGACCTCATTCTTTGAGCACAGACTGTTGCTGAACCTAGACCTGACCGACTGCAGCAACACCAACATATTTGCTTAGTTAAATCCAGGTGGCAACTTTTTTTTTTGGCCAGGCAGTGTAGTATTTATGGCACTTGATATTTAGGCATTTTCTGTGACATCTACCAGACATTTGTGGCACCTGACATCGCACCTGCCACATACTGCCACATGGCACAGAAGGTAGTATAGATCAGTATCTGGCATGTGACATGTTAGATGCCACAAATACTGGCAGGTGCCACACTAGGTTCAGAAAATAGTGTCATGGATTTTTATGTTACATATGTATCTTACATTCACCACATTAGACTACACATTAAATCTAACTGAGTCCACTGAGGTGTCCAATCAAAACCTTGTGAAATGTATAGAAAATGTCTAAATATTCCATCAACACTCATAATTGAACGTTGGCAGTACGTACAGGTGTGACATATATCAAAATGTATCAATAACTTGAATATTAAAAACAGTCTCTGCACTTTTGCGGTTAAAGATGCTCTATGTAAGCTTCTTGTGGAGGGTCCATCAGTTGCTGTCTCATGAAAATGTTATTGCCAAAAATACTTGTCTACTTGTCTTTATGGATATGGCTAAGCTTTAGGCCTTTTATGTGAAATAAAAACTTTTGGATCCCCCCTAAAAACTAATGCAGAGTCCTGTTAATTTTACAGTCTATTTCATTTTTGTGCAATAGTTGATCTTTTAAAAAAAAACATTGGATGGCACCTTTCAGCACATTTCTGACGAACTGCAGAAATTACATTTCATCATTAGTGGAAAATGTTGAAATATAATGAGATATGATTTTTTTTTTGTCAATATCGCTATATTTTGACATCACCTGCCACAAATACTGCCATGTGCCACAGAAGGCAGTCTAGATCAGTATCTCGCAGGTGCCACATCAGGTTCAGAAAATATCAGCAAGTGCCATGAAAAAGCTGTGTCATAAATTTAGCCTGCTGTCACTTTTTTTTTATGGATGAAAATTCTTAGATGATGTAACATATTCTCAAAAGTTGATGTTTGATATTACATTGTTGGATATGGAGTTGTTATAGCTACCAGTTCAGTCTTTGTCATGTCTTGGTATTCAGAGGAGAAGTAGGAGACAGGTTTCCCAAAGCCGTTGTCTCCAGCAGGTTTGGGCGGCTGAGCGTGTTGTCTGTATGTGGCACTTTTCGGAGTCCAGCAGAACAGACTTATGGACTCTCTCACACATCTCTCAATGTCAATTTCTGCATCACAAAAACATGTACACACTAAATTATCACGTCATAACACAGCTAGACCGGTCGATTTTATTTTTTGTTGTTTACCTGGGAGGTCAGAGAAGAGTAGGATGCACTCATTGAAGCCATTGGCCAGGAGGCGGTCCCTGAGCTGCTGCAGGATGGCCACACCGATACAGAAAGGGAACGAGGAGTTTCCAAGAAGAAGAGTGTCCCACAAGTGAAAGATCTTGTGTAGTGGAAATACGTCTAGATCGGGATAGGAGAACAAGGAGATATGTTAACTAGACACGTTGGCATAAATATCAAAGGAATATATAAAGACGCAAGTAACAAATTACACACACGACTTAATTAGAAATCTGTAAGCAATGCAATTAACGTACATGAGTTTTCAAATACTTTTATAATTACATGTGTTATGAAATTAAGTTTAAAGTGCATGTATTACAACATTTCCTGATCTTATATGTTATAATGTCGTTTTGTGTTTTGTTTCAGTCGCACATGTTTAACACACAAACCCTCCTCAAACAGAAAACACTCTGTTCCACCTTGTGATGTCATGTGGTAATACAGGAAGTGACACCTTTACTAGAATCATTTGGATCATTTCAGCCCTGGAACTGCCCTTCTCTACTGAACAAAAGGTAAAAGGAGCTATTAACTTGAAAACTACCACTTCATGACATCACAAGGTGGAACAGATGATTTGGAGCTTTGAGGTTGTAGAAAATAATACAGGGTTACTCAGATATGTGTGAATGAAACAAAACACAACTCCAGGTATGTTTTTGAGGAGGTAACGGCATTATAACGTAGCTAAAAGGTCACAAGAGTCAATGCGTAATATGATAAGAAAGGTTTATGATACTTACGTGTAAACATGGTCAGGAACCAAGGAATTGCATAAAGCTGTGAAGAGTAATGAGGATAGCAACATATTATCCACCACAGACAATACTGTGTGATGCAAAAACTTAAGTATTCTTGTCAAACAGGGCTGTCTGTCGCATGAAGTGGTTTAGTGTTCATCAATCTTTATAAACGTTTTGTTGAACTTTCATTTTCGATTATTGGGGATGAACTGTGTCCTGGCATCTACTGATCACACGCATATTCATTTGGCAAACGATTTAAACTAGGCCCTTGTTTTTCTTATTAGAGCATTTGTTAATGTCTCAGTTGCTCTGGGTTCAGGTAAAGCTGAAATAATGACAATAAGCAAGATGACTACAGGACCATTACACAATTTACTGTAGGAAAAATAGAGATGTTATTATGTCCAGTGTGACACAAAAACGTACAGCGAAGAAATATCATTTTTCTAAACCGAAGGTCACTTACGTCTGGGATGAAGCCGATCTCATTCAGATGGTTGCTGAGTTCAGGGTCGTGAAAAGCAATCATCTGAGAGAAGACAGTCAGGTACTCTATAAAAACATACAGACAATGACAGATAGATACTTCTTCCATTAGATTAGTTTAGGTTAAATGTGTTTATTTGTCATTTTTGCATTGCATATGTTTCATACAGCCACCACATTAGACTATGCATTAAATCCAACTGAGTCCATTGAGGTGCCCCTCGAAAAAAACTCAGTGAAATGTATAGACCATTTCTAAATATTCAACCTTGGCAGTGTATCTAGAGGTGGGACATACAACAAAATGTATCAAAGCATCAGCTGCTGTCTCATGAAAATGTTATTGCCAAAAATACTTGGAAATGAGTCATCTGCATGTCTTTATAGATACTGCTACGTTTTAGGCCTTTTCAGAGCGATTTCAGAGCCTCCACCTAAAAACTTACATCCCTTTAATATTAGAGGCTATTCCATTTTTGTGCAATACTATTTCTGATGAACTGAAGAAGTGAAATTTGATCGTTTGAAATATAATTAGATATGATTTCTTGTTAATATTGCTTACCCTTGCACAGACTTTGGCCTTTCAAAGTTTTAATTGTTCTACCTGTTTAAGATAAGACAGTTAACTAATAATTAACTACCAGATTGACCCAAAGATTTTAATGATCTGATTATCTTCTAGTCTAATTTTTGTTTGAATTTAAAATGCAATCCACCCTTTGTTATTCTTTGATATTGTACAAATGCTCAAATTGTGTCTAAATTGATGACATTACCTTGAATGACATGAGAGTTGTCCTTTAAGAAGAAGTTATACAGGTATTTGGGAATGAAGGCAGACATGCACGCATATGCTAGTGCTGGAGAAAAAGAGACAAAGAAGGTGGAAAAGTTTGAACAAAACATACATTAACTTTCTATCTGAGTAAAACGCAGGTAGATATTCAATGTGTAACGACAGGGAAAAAACTAAACATTTACCTTCATTGTTAAAATTGAGGTAAAGGAAAGGGGCACAGAGTGAATCCAAACCTAAAAAGGAATACTGATTAATTTACCACTTAGTAATAAAACAGGATTTCTCAAGAGTTTGACTTCTTGTAAATGGATAACTCAGTTTATCAAGAAGAAAAGTCCAACCAAACTATAAACCAGAATTATATTCATAAAAGTATTCTAAATGTGCAGTATTAGGCCTAGAGATACTAAAATATGCTACAGACCCTGCCAGTACACAAGGTCTGGATGTGAGACCACCCAGGCTTTGAGCACCCGTCTGAACTTGCTGTGGCCCTGAGGAGAGGACAGTAGCTCATCGTACTGGTGACAGCGAGGAATATCTACTTCAATCTGGACAAAAACAAATATTCAGTGGGTTAAAATTCCATAGTTTTAATGCACTATGTGTTTGCTTTATAGTGATACCTGTCTATCAGTTGGAATGGGAGTGTCTTTGTCTATACTGTCATATTTCGCTTGAATATCACCCTGTAAATATAAACCAGCAGCTTGATTCAATTTTTTGTTGTTTTTATTTTTTTTATTTTTTTTCGTTCCCTTTTTGTTTACCTCAATGCCGAGCAGTGCAGCCCACGCGAGACCCCGGACAAGAGGTGGGATGTCCACTCTGGCCTCTTTCCACACCAAGTGCTTCTTGTAAGGATAGGCCTAAAAAAGCATAAAGTAATCACATACGTATAAACATATGTAGTAATTGCTGCTAAAACAAAAACAAAAAAACAACATAGAACAAAATTATCAACTGCAAAAAGAAGAAATGTTAACGTTGTATTTATTGTACAGAATGAATAAATGAGTAAGACTGAACTCTACTGAGCTCTAGAGGGCGCCACAAGCTGTAACAAATAGACTCGGACTCTCAGAAATCCATCCACTAAAATGAAATGCATGTTATGAATAACCAATGTCTATCCATTTTACTTTATACTTGTGTCCCATTGGTTTACAGAATATGTTAATACCTAAACTTGGAATAACAATCACTAATTTGAACCTAAATATAGATAAATTTTTATTCTAATGGAAATGTCAATAAAAGAGCCTGGAATGTCCTGCAATATTAGAATACACTTATTAAAAAAATCTATCTCGCATTTATACATTTGCATGTGTCTTAATTGCTCAAAAATGCCTGTCAAAAACATGCGGTCTTATGGTGTGTGGGGTCGCTTCTCCACAGATCTGACATGAAACTTAGTCTAGTGGCTTGTTTCCAGGGAGATAGATAGTAACTTTATTGTCATACTATAGGAAATTCCAGGAAGAGCAACATCTCCATGGGGACAGGCAGATATTGAACCCTCCACTAGACAAGTTACATAGTGCACCTTTAAATGCAAAAAAGAGGAATTTCCAAAAAAAAGGACCTGCAACAGCCTGTCGAAGAGGATGATCCGGAGGAGCTGGTATTCTGTGTCTCTCTCCCGGATGATGAGCGGCAGTGTGACAGTCGACGAGAGCTCATTGCTGCTGTTGGACTGAGGGAGACTAGACTGACTGAGCGTGGAAAAGAAAGAGAAAAAAGAGATAAATATCACTGCTATGTACACTGACTGCGCACTGAAATAAAGACATGTGAAGGTGAACTTACTCATCTTCAAGTAGAGGATAATATGCTTCTCCACCAACATCTTTCAGTCGCTGTTAAAAAAATACAAATAAAAATGAATTAATTAATAAAATAAACAACACATACAACAACAATAATAATAATAATAATAATAATAATAATAGTTTCCAAGCTAAAAATATTTGAAAATTCCATATTTTTACTAGAATCCCTTTGTTTTTTCCTACTATGTTAGGCAAAAAGGGAGGATGGTATTGTTCACATATTGCTAATATAAAATCCAATACTATATACCCTCACAAAGGTGGTTACATGTTTTTGTACGTTAATGAACTAAAGTGGTGTTTAAGTTATTGCAAAAGTAAATGCAGTTCTTCTGGGCAGTTTTACAATGTTCAAAAAAATATTACATCATTTCATTTATGATTATTTGGGTCAGTAGCTTGACTTTACTTACATTTCTCAGTTGACACAGTGATAGTGTAACTGTTGTGTCATCTAGCAGGAAACTCCGATCTCTCGCTTGTCCGAACGTCTCACCATCCTCTAGGACAAAACTAAAATAAAATGCGCTTAGATGGCCCGTATTATTTTTCATTGACAGCAATAACCTCATGAGTGTGTTATGTACTTCGGTAGAGTGCAGATTGGAGGCTTGGACTGAATAATGCCCTTATTGGTCAGTTCTTTTTCCAGGTCTCCTCCGGCCAAACACCACAGATGGTAAACTTCATCTATGGCTCGTTCCGACAGGTAGTCTTCATCATCATCTAGAAATGTACACACAAAAAGAAGAGCTATTGATGTACTGTACAGTATTTAGGTTTTGGTACAGGGACAGGTAATGTCGGTGGTATAGACGCCAGACCTTTGCAAAGTTCATTGATGTCTTCTGGAAGTTCTATGTGAGCGCAACGCAAAGACGAGGAAAACAAACTGACAGGTTTCTGAAAAGGAGAGTAGAGGCTGGAGATCCCAGAGAACACAGGGTCTCCCAGCAGATTGGCAGGGGTCGGCCTGTAGGAAAGAAATAGCAGCATTTAATTTACATGAATAATTATTACCAGTATATCCTGTATCGGTATGACCTCTGTGCCCTAGAGCTGAATGATTTGTAAAAAAAAAAAAAAAATGTAATTGGAATTTTTCTGACAAGAATTACAATTGTATTTACTATTTGTTTCAAAAATAGGATTCTGTTCAAAGTTCACATTTTAATCGCATCTATTTGAACTGACAAAAAGACTCTGAACTGATGAACTAATACAAGAATCACATGTACTTTAGAATATGTTAAACTACATGGTTAGCTTTTTTTGCAGCATAAGACCTAATATTGTTAGTGAAGGAAATGATGGCACTTCAAAAACTGCAGCCTTTGCCATTTCCTAATTGCGTCCATTCAAATCATAGTTTCATCTTGCAGCTCTACTGTGCTCAATCTTTTTTTTTATTTCAGATATAAAATGTAAAATCTGGTGGTTTCCATTCTCATTGTCACTATATACACATTACTTCTGCATTTCTCAGGGCACGGTTCCATTTTGCTTATCCTCCTGAATTATTGAATAGATGTGAAAGGTAATTCATTTTTCTCTTATATTTCAGGCTTTGTTATTATTTGATTTGCTTTAAAATACAGAATCTTTTCAACCTTTACCTTTTAGATGGAAGAAAGGTCAAGCATTTCCTTAATAACTCCAGGACATTTTCTGGCTGACCCTGTGGATGTAACATTGTTTGAATTGAATCTTCTTATAAACATAAAAATCTAATATACACCATTATACCTTAATGTTATCAAGGCATCCATGTTCCTCAGCAAGGACAGTAACAATGTCATCCATGCAGCCTGCGCACAAGAGCACACCACGTTTATCTTCATAGAAATGCAATTCGCTAAAGTAATTCTATTTTCTCTTACCCAGAGTCAATATAAACTTTAGTCGCTCACTTATTTCAATATTTTGCAGCAGTCGTCTTCCCTGTGGTATGACATGGACACGAGAAACCACACATTTCTTTAAAAGCGCACATCGTGGTATTTGTTTTGCTGCTATTTACCTGCTATTTACTTACAGCACAGAGCTCAAACAACAGAATCCCAAGTGACCACACATCGGATTTAGGACCAGAAGATGGAGGTGCATCGTCATGGGAACGGTCGCTAGGATGAAATGATCCTTGAGCGATCACCTCTGGAGCAAGGTATGATGGGTAGCTGATGAATACATCCATTTGAAAATAATTATTACATTTATTAAAACTGTTCCAAGGCATAATATGACAGCAGTGTATCATTTATGTGCCACTATTGAAGTAGTAGTGCATGTTCAAAAAAATGAAACTATGAAATTTAATAATACATTACTTTTACTGGACAGATGTTTTATAGCAGTCACGGTTCTACTTTTCAATTGACAAAAGGATATTACCAATTTAACTTGATACAAACATAAAAGGCCTTTTGGATACAGATCAAAGTGACGATGTTTTATAACTTGATATCTATAAATTAAATTGAGCTATCACGTCGCCTATTGAATGCTTTCAGTAACAACAAACATATGTATTTAACACTAGTGTGGACACAGTTACCCAATGGGGAAGTCCACATCTGCTCCGTGATCTGTCATGTGATAGAGCCCAAACTTTGCAAGCTTCACGTTGCCCTATAAAGAAAACATAAACATATAAGTTAGTAGGACTGAGTTTGGCCCAAAAAATGTATCATGCTTTTTTTTTTCCTTATGTTGATCATTCTCAATGTTTGATTCAATAAATGTATGAATGAATAAATGAATGAATGAAGAATTAAATAAATCAATACATTTGTGTGTGCATATTCATTCCTCCATTGCTGAACTCTGCTCCAAACCACATGCTTTTACAGACAGACGATGGGCTGCCAACCACTCAATTAAAAAGCCTTGAACTAATCACTGATGAAATAACATGAATGGACAGTATTATAATTCTGACATTGACTTTGTGTTTTTGAAGAGGGGGACATACCTTACAGTCCATGAGCACATTGTGTCCACTGAGAGCTCTGTGCACCATGCCATGTTTGTTCAGGAAGTCCAGGCCTTCGAGGACCTCATAGGCGATCTGCAGCACCTTCTCTGGACTAAAAAAAAGACCACATGCTAGTCATTAGCTGAGGTGAAAGCATTTTATTCTTCTATATACATAGAGTGACCAGATTTTCAAAATAAAAAACTGGGACACTCCTGGGTTTGAGTGTTTGGTAATAATAAAGAGCACATAATTAAAACATTATTATGCACTCAGTCCATTCATGACTTAATCACTTATCTTGTTGTGAGTCAGTATAAGCTGAGAGATTTAAGTTACTACAATTGAGGACATATGTTTGTGTTCTGGTCATTTTTAAGCAATTTTCTGTATTTTGGCCAAACAAATGACAACTGATGTCCCTTTTTGTCGGGTATCAAAGTGGTGAAAATAAGGACGCCTGGGACATTTCTTTTGTAAAACTGGGACAAATCACTAGCTTTGGATTCATCTGCTGGGACAGGGGACACAGGGCTCAAAACTGGGACTGTCTCGGGTAAATGGGGATGTCCGATCACCCTAATAACAACAGAACTGGCACAAAACAGAACAATAGTAACTAGTAAGAGTAATAGCCATACAAATAACAAAATTTTGTCATAATGAATATCAAATTTCAATAGGGCATTTTATTTATTAGAAAAATAGTGTATTACCTTGCCATTTTGCCCTGCTTTTGGAAGTCACTTAAACTGCTGTCATAGTGCTCAGCAACAACTATCAGCCGTTCTGATGAGAAAGATGAAAACACAAAATATATATAGATAGATTTTTATGTATTTTTTATAGAACAGCTGACACAAAAGAACTGACACTATAGTCATATCTACTGCAAGTCCTGAAACTTGAATATAGCTCACCATGCTTTCCTCTGGAGATGTCCACATACTGGCACAGTCTGGGGTGTGTGATGGTCTTGAGGATCTGGAAGCGTCCCAGGATCTTAATGGAGTTGGGAGTTAGAGGCAGACCGTTGCTTCCACAGACATCATGGGGCAAAGCTGAGGCAAAGAAAGTGAAAGCCCCCAGCTGAGCATCTTTCAGGGGCCTCATTCTGCTCTCAGCACTGTGGAGACAACAGGACAACACTGTTATGAAGGGGGAACAGCTAACAAAGCTTAAATGTAGATTTCCAACGCACGATCGCAAAGTTTCTGCATTTAAATGAAAATATATATATATATATTAATAATAAAAGAAAATAAAAAAATTAAGCCTGCACCATTTGAGTAACCAATGACAAAATTTGAAGTTAAAACAGATAGCAAAGGACATCATCATAACCATCGTTTCACCGATCAACGTATGCCAAAATATTAGCCATAAAGATATCGTTGTAGAAATCATGTACGTATGCATTTTACTCACGGTTAAACAGAAGATTTTAGAGTCATCTTTTGTGTTTGTAAATAGCACTTTAATTTCCTCAGTCTGAGTCGATATGAAACAGCTGAGCGCACGTGACCGATGACGTCAAAACCGTGCGACAAAAGAAAGAAAAATGATCCGAAGAATACTCTTTATAAACGAATATCATAATTTTGAGATGATTGAATAGCTCAGTTCCTTGTTAGCTTTTAATGTAAAGATTTTGTTTTGATATTTTGACGAAAGAGAAAATTATAAAAAGGCAGTTGCGAGGTTCTACTAAGGCAGTGTCCGCTTGCTGACTAATAAGTAACGTGGAGGTTGCCAGTCTAGCGTGTGACTGAAATTTCCATGTTTTTGCACATCTGCTTCTTGGGTCCTGTCTCTACGGCTTTGTAGCTGTCTCTCCGGTGCCTGTTTTTACTGGATCCAGCAGCTGTCAAGTCCTTAAGTGGAGTTAAAAACGTGCGAGCTTGGTGTCCATGTAAGTTTGAAGATTTTGTTAAACGTTTATATTAAATCTTTGTCTATTTTAGCCATCTGAGCCATTTTAGCAGTCTCAAAAGTATTTTTCGAAGCATGAACCGGTTTTATTGCTGTATTATCCACTATTTTATCCCAATGTCATATAAAATGTTAATGTGAGTTAGTTAGCTTTAGTGATTTAATTCTAATAATCAAGCTTTAGGCTGTGTTGTAAACTAATAATCACCTGTATCCTTTAGTGGTGAAATATTCTTCATGTTTTGAAACCCCATAGGTACATTGTTTTAATTAAATCCTCATAATCAGAATAGTCCTTGTCCTGTTTTGCATTAGATAGTGCTGATTGAAGGGTTCCATTTTTTTTTTTATTAAATATTTCATAGGCTGTAGCTGTTCCACTCTAAATAATGTTCACATTATTCCTATTGACAGTAGAGAGGCACATTATTTGAGCCTGGTTCTCTCCATTCATTCATTCATGTCTATTTTAAGTAAGGGCCTGGACTGTTATCAGATTCCTTCATGGGTAAAGTATGTGCTGACACAGGTCACTGATGAGCTGCTGGTGTTGTTTGACAGGTTAAGAGCAAGATCTCATCTTATACATCACATGGCAAAAGAAAAATTCTGTCAACTGGACAAAAGTTTTAAAGTGAAGACGTTTCGCTGCTCATCCATTCTTTAGTTCTGGTCAGAATGCTGATGGACACTGCCTTATATCTGTCTGAAGGGAGGAGCTAATTACACTGAAACTAAGACAGCTGTTTCTATACAGTTTCTGTTTGTTGGCTAGGTTTATTGAACTACACCTGAACTGTACCTGAGTCATATTTTGCATAATCATTCAGGCCCCTAATGGGTGCTCTCACATCCATTAGCGTACTGGCTATCCCCATCACTCTGACCAGAACTGAAGAAGCTGCTTGGATGAGCAATGAAAAGTCTTTACTTTTGTCAAGTTGACAGAATTTAATTTTTCTCTTGCTCTGCGTGATACCTGGACGAATGAGGGATTACACAGATATACACCACATGCTTTTTACAATAAAAATTTAAATTGAAATGACCCAACTATATTTTTGATGATTAGTTATGACATAATGATCTAGATCTTAAGTAAAAGTGAATAATTGCACAGCCCTTAATGGAAAACAAACAAACAAACAAAACAAAAAAACCTGTTCATTGCTATGATAAAATTTAGAACAACTCTCATGATTGAATGAGCAGCAAAACGTCTTCAGTCCTCCATTTTTTTGTCCAATTGACAGAATTGAATTTTTCTTTTACTATGGATCATGCCTGGACGACTGAAGGATTACACAGAAAGCTCTTTATGATCACATTTGGCTTTGAAATCCTTTACATCCTAATGCTTGTAAATCAAACAGTGCATTTCCAGAGAATATCTTCCTCCACTGGTGCTGCTGAAATGAATAGTTTCTTGAAAACCAAGCCTTTGATCGTTGATTTTATCAAGTGCAGTGCTTTTGTGTTTCTAATTTCCTCATCCCACTGCGCTCCGTTTTTATCTGAAGCCAGCTGGTGTTTTCCTCTGGCTCTTTGCAGCCTGTCTTATACTTTTTATCCTCCATTTGTTAGCCTTATAAAATCCATCTTCAGCTGGAGTGCCAATTTGTAGAGGTCAAACAATGCATTTAAAACCTTTAAAATCAGGGCTTAGCATTATATATATTTTAGAAGTTTACTCTACACACACAGTTTTACTTGATACATCACTCTCAAATAATTGTGTAGACTTGTTTTGACCAATATTAAGATAAGATAAGATATGCCTTTATTAGTCCCACAGTGGGGAAATTCCAGTATTGCACCGCACAGTTAAAGAACAGAAGGAAAATAGTACATGCAATAAAACAAGATAATAGATAAATAGCTTAAAATAATAAAAAAAAAACAGACTTAAAAATAAACTAAAAATAGATGTAACCAGTCAAAAGAAAATGGCATAGTTGAGTTTTTGTTGAGACTGTAAAAAGAACCTGAGGTCTTTGTGGGTTGTACTTGGCCCTATGTTTGCTTGTGTATGGCCTGCATCTGTTGTTTACATTTGTATATTCTGTGTTAGGTTTTTGGCTCGTACTCTGGTCAGGATGTCGGGACACAATCCATTGTTGAGGCTGGAGCAGAGGGCGGCGGAGGCGGACCAGATCATCGAGTATCTCAAACAGCAGGTTCAGCTACTGAAGGAGAAAGCCAGTAAGCCAATGTATTACTTCAATCCAATACAACTTATTGAAGCCACATAATTGCTCATTATTTGTATCCATTAAATACTGTCACAGCAAGGGAGTTTTCTACGTTTTATCTTATCTTGCCAAACTCCCATGGTAAGCAGTGGAAGTGGCTCAGTTAGGGTGTTTGTTCACTGATCCAAAGGTTGGCAGTTCGAATCACACTCCTGGCATTACCAACTCGTGTTCTTGGGAAAGACACTTCATCACTTCACCCCCGCTATCTGTAATTTCTCAGTGTTTATTAAAACTAGGCAAAAGATGATGATCTGTGTCGATACCTTTTCACTCTAATAAAACATTATTCAATTCAATCCAACAAACTATTTTTACCGTTACCAAACTTCATTTGCGCTCTGGGATATTCATACAATCCATTGATAAAAAGAGACAATATGAATACACAAAAATAAAAACAGCAGTGAGTTAGTGAATTAAAGCGGTTCATTGACTTGTTCTTTTAGTGCTAGTGCAAAAGTCTAATTCAGTGGGGTACGGCCAAAGTGGAGGACCATCTTTTGTTTTGGAAAGTCCATGTGGTTTTCCCTGTACCAGCAAAGTCCTGCAGCTCTGGTTTTATATGCACGTCACTGTTCCTTGTGTCAACAATTACAATATTTGAAAGATGCAGATGATACAGTATGTCTGGTTTGCCACTTTTACAGTCATTTGTGTATAATGTGAAGAGGACAAAGAGGACAACATCGACCAGTCTAGCTGTGCGTCCTGCTCTGTCCAAGTGCATTAAGTACAGCCAGAAACCTCCTGCCGCCATTACAGCAACAAGTCTAGTTATGATTACTATGATGTATTATTTATATAAGTTCACAAGACTTCAGTATCAAATATTGTGAATATATTTACATCATAAACAAAAATATTGTCAAAAGTACTTATTACTTAATACTTTGTGTGAGGATGTCTGTACTGTAGCAAACAGGATCTGACTCTCCATGTGTTTCAGAGTGATGAAATCTGCATTATACAGAGAGCTGAAACCAATGAAGAGTTTGGATTTTTTCATATTTTCATCTGTAGAAATTCCATGCTTTAATTTGTCGTTTCAGTGGTCCAGGCCAGTGCCAGAGAGGAGAAGAAACTGATGGTGGAAAACGCCAAACTGAAGAATGAGATTGAAGAACTCAAAAAACAGCTGCTAGAAAAGGAGAAGAAGAGGGGAGGTATGTGTACTTCAAAATATGTCACCAAGCTCTTACCGAAGATTCATTGGAGGTGGAAAATGATATGGTAAAGACCCTACATATGTTATATTAAGAGTTAAAATGGCATTGCCTGTATTTTCTATGTAAAGTGGAAAGGTCCTCTTCTTTTGTTTGAACATAGAATTAAGGTGATTAAAAAGCATTCCTGAGACCGCGATGTGCCTGGAGACCTGTGTTTGTCAGACTGAACTGCTCCTATGCACAAAAACTGCAGGCGCCTCAAATGAATGGTTTCGTCTTTTCAGTAGCACTATATTTTTTACTTCATGGCTCCATTTCCTGCTTTCCATCAACTTTGACATTGTGATTTTCAGCACTGTTTGCACCAGCAGCACTGATGTATAAATAACGCTCTCTGTGTAATTTTTAGTTTTGTTGTGATGCAAAGTGCCTTTTAAATTTTGGACTGTTGTGTCTGTTTCCTTGTGCAGTGCTGGATGTGCCAATGCCATCAGGTGAAAACGGCGTAGAGTGCAGTCCAAAGTCCATATCCCCGTCAACCTCTGAGCAAGCACAACCTACCTCTACTGCTGCTGCTACTCCGGTCCAGAGCCCCCCTTCCAAAGAAGAGGCCAAGAAGAAGAAACCAGAGAAAAAAGGTAATAGATTGCAGACATCCCTCCTTCTTAATGAAGGCAAATATGAGTATTAATTTCAGCAAAGTTCTTTAAGATATTAATATCAAAGTCACAACAAAAGCATATTATGTCTGCGCCTTCACTTCAAAACACTGATCAAAGACGGACTGCAGAGGGACAGGCTTCCCAGTGATAAATCACTCATCGTGTGTTTCACTATTAGTGTACACGGAAATTACAGGGCTCTGTGTTCAGTTCCGTCAATAATCATGAGTGCGTAGGCCCTGTGTGTGTGTGTGTGTGTGTTCAGCACATGTTACCAGATGTCACGGTCTATTCTTTTTCCACATTTGATATAGTTCGATTTCCTTCTCGTCATTTCTTATTAGTTGCAAAGCCATCGTAATCTCAATGGAGATGTGCAAATGTGATTTTGTTGTGCTGTCATCACAGCACAGTACACAATCAAAGGGCACAGTTGGAATGGATTTAGTGCAGAGGCTGATTAAAGCCTGGCTGATCACTCGATCAGTGCTGTCCACTGCAGCCACCGAGTCCAAATGAAGGTACTTTTGTGGAGACAAATCGCCTGCTATTCTGTTATGTCACTGGAGCATGGAACGTTTGGCCAATGCTTCTACTGGTTTTGTCATTAACCTCTGGTATGCACTTCGTCTTTTTCTTTTGCTGAATATTTATTGATGAGATGAAACACATGCTTGCCCTAGGCATTCTATTGGTGGCTTTTGTTTTCTTTTATGGCAGGAAATTAAACTGAATTCCACATGGATGCCAAGTGTTGTTTGATCTGAGACTTATTGTTCATAATTTTACTTGGAAACGTACCACTTGAGAAGTGTTTAAAAAAAAAAAAAACATTTCCTGTTATAATGTGCACATTTACTTAAAAGCTTTCACAAATGACTCTCAAATCTTTGAGTTTCTTATGACTTTTCCGAAACATGGCTCCTTTACTCTCGTATCAGGTTCTCTCTGAATATAATCAGTTGTATGAAATCTGAGCTGGGCTCTATTTGAACCTGCATGTTGCGTAACAGTATTTCCTGACTTTGCTGTCACAGAAAAGGCTGAGAAGAAGCAGCCTGCCCCCAGCCAAGACGAGGCCAAAGTGGACGTGTCCCGTCTAGACCTTCGTATTGGACTTATCATCTCCGCAGAGAAGCACCCAGATGCAGACAGTCTGTATGTGGAGCAGGTGGACGTGGGCGAGGCTTGCCCAAGGACTGTGGTCAGCGGCCTGGTCAAGCACATACCCCTCGACAAGGTGCAACCGCTCTCTCCAGTCACGTTAACTGCATGAGACAACGTGGACATGAGACAAAGCCATAAATATCCTTACATCAGTGCTTCAGACATTCATGGCTGGTAACAAAAAAAAAAAACATTAAAAGGTGTATTATCATTGTTACACTTATTATCACTGGGTAAACACTTTTATTTTCAATAGAATATTTCACTTTTCCATAATTAATTCCTACACATATTTAAATAGCTAGATAGACTAAGCAGTCTTGGGTGTCATTTTTTTACATACATTGTGTGATTTATATATGGCCAAAGAGCTCTAGTGATTTCAGAGTTTCCAGTTTTAAAACCAGGTATTTTATTGTTTGCCCCCTACAGATGCAGAACCGCATGGCCGTGCTCCTGTGTAACCTGAAGCCGGCCAAGATGAGAGGAGTGGTGTCACAGGCCATGGTGATGTGTGCCAGCTCCCCAGACAAAGTGGAAATCCTGGACCCTCCGAGTGGAGCCGTACCCGGAGACAGAGTGACTTTCCAGGGCTTCCCAGGTATATGAAACAAGACACTGGAGACCAACCCAATTATTCCTGCTTTGTGTGTTATTTCAAGCCAGCTTTCCATAGAATGTCCCTGTTTTTAGCAAATGAAGGGTGTCAGTACAGGTCTATGCCAGAAACACCGCAGCACTTGGTTTGTCTCATGATTCTACTCTCCAGTCAGATTTGTGCACAGTAAAGTGTTCAAACTGTTCTGAAATATCCCCATAATATATCATCGTGAACTCTGCTAGTTTTTAAGGCAATTTCAAAGATCGTCCCCCAGAGTCCAGCAGACGAGCTACTGCCCTTGGGACTAAACTGAGGACATTAATTCACTTTCTGGTAGAAAGGTTGTCCAAATGCACAATACAAATGATTTATGAATGCTATTAATATTATTCCCTGCTATCAGTAAAGACTTTTATTCTTTTCCATTGAAGATATTATTATACCCAAGCCCTCATAGTCAGTTGCTCGCTGATACGGTATGCAACTGCACATTTTGACCAAAACAAAGGAATGTAAGCTATAGTTAGTCTTTATTTTGTTGTACTATAGTGGCTCACTTACTTCCAAGAGCAATCACGAGCTGTCTCTAGTGGTTACAATCAGTGGTTACAGTCTAGTTTGAGAGAGTTATGGTTGTTTTATAATTTGCATGTTCTACTAAGAAGCAATGTGAAGAATTTCAGTAAATCTGATGAAAGCATTTTTATTCAGAGCCAAATCTTTTATCTCAGCTGTATTTGTTGTAGTTATTGGACACCGCAGTAGTTCTTTTATGAATTCTCAACATTATTTTTTTTTTAAAAATAGGATAGGATTATTTTATATTTATTTTAATGATACATAAAGGGGTGCTATGTAACTTTTCTGGTGGCTCTCCATGGAGACGAGCAATTGATGCTGCCAGACAAAGTTACATGTCAGATCTATGGGCGAGAGTACCCTGCTTAATGGAAGAGTACTTGTTTTTTCCAGCTCTTTGGAACATTCTAGGGCAATGCTGTAACATGAACAAGAACTGAATGTAAGACATAGATGTTAAATCCCATAAACATAAGTGTATCCCCACATCTGAGGTAAACATGTTCAGTTTTATTCTTACAAAAACATTGGGCATGATGTCCATGTTCTTCATGTTGTAATTTGGTGTTTTGGTTCTTAAGATGCTCGTCCAATCAGAAAGCAGAATGAGCCTCATATGAGTCTCATTTGAGTTGCTGATTTAAACCTAAAAGGATTCTCTCTGATCTGAATGCTCATTACCTAAAGTCCAACACCTGCAGACAAGCATTAATCAGTGCTAGTGCAGCCTCTACAGTTTAGTGAGTTAATTCTGGAGGTTCTGAGTTTTCACATGAGGCCTGTCCATATACTGAGAATGAGAAAAAACTTGTATGTGTCCTTTGTGTGCAGGTTAAGGATCTTGCAACCCAGGTTCAGTGGTGATTGTAGTACCTGTTAAAACAGACTACACACTGTTCCTTTTAAGAAGACTTTTGGTGGTTTAATGTTTCGCTATCCTCCTAGGACCTGGCATGCACATATGTGGACAACACATTTTGGACTGTCTAGGTCACAATATATTTTTTTTTCTCTACAAGGTCCTGGTGTCCACAGATGAGGACATTAAACTGTGACAGAAGAGTATAACACTTTGTAGTTTAGATTCAAGATGGACTTTGTTAAAGGCACATGTCTCCTGCTCCTGTCAGCAGCACTTCACATGAGACACATTGTTCCAAGAGCTACAATTGTTCTTTCTTATTTTGTTTTTACACTCAGGGAAAAATGTTGCTGTTTGCAATTTGCAAAAAACTTAATAGTTTTTTGCAAATCATTATTCAAGTGTGATTTTTTTCAAAATAATAATTATAAAGTAGAATGAATGTCCTCTTATGTGGACATCATTTTTCTCATAATGTAAAAATATATTTTATTTTTATACTCATCAGGTCCCAATCAGCCCAAATAACATAAGAGAATTTAATAAAGCCAGGCAAGAGCTCAGGTCTTAGGAGGTTATGCTGTTTCAGTAAAATCTTGGTTTATCGCAAATTTGCTACAGACCTTGACAAAAATTACCATATTTAAAAAAGCAACTCAAAAGTAAAATATGCTTTAGAAATGTACTGTGACAAAATCACAATCACAAAAAATCAGTTAATATCTGTAACTTGCTTAAGAGCACTGTTAACACCATCTTGAAATCAGAGCTTAAAGCCACTTTTGTCTTGTCTCGAATGTAGATTAAATTACGGCCAATTCACTGTTGGTGCGAGCCTGTAATTGCCCATGACTCCTCTTTCTAATAGGGCCCAGAAGTCGTGCATGAACTGGAGCGAGCACACAGGCCGCTCATCAAATCCTTCTGCTCAGATCTTTGTAAACTTTGGAAAATGAAACACATTTGAAGCCTCACACCTCAGGACAGTTGTGAAGTTTGACACCAAAGAGATGCTAGCCAGTATCAGCACAACAGCCAACCCAATCATTAAATGTGTAATAAAACTGACTGGAAAAGAAAGTACGGACTTACAACACCCAATGCATTCATAGAGTTTCATCGCGGCAGGTTCACATGGGAGAAACAACATTATATTTGGCTTGTATATATGAATAACACTCAAAACCATAGTAATATATTTATTGCCACATCATTTGTATTGGCCATAATTTTTATTTTTTTTATTATTATTATTTTGTAAATGGAGGTCATCCATCACCAAAACTGAATTTCTTTAAAATGCACAATGTAACTTTTCTGTGGAGGGATCACCCCACGCTTTTGTTATTGCTTTGCCAAGAATGTTCTACAGTATAGCAATGTATCTATCCCTATGGAGACAAGCAGGTGGTAGACTCTATATCTTAATCAAAATTATGTTAATTAAGAGTAAAAGAAAATTTCAATTCAGCCACTCAGGGATTACACTGACAAGGCACATGAGTCAGTTCTGAAGTTTCTTGTTTGATAAATGAGCAGTGAAAAGATGAGATTGGTGGCTCTAAACTAGTCTGTGTGATTTCAGGTGAGCCGGACAAAGAGCTGAACCCCAAGAAGAAGGTTTGGGAGCAGGTCCAGCCCGACTTGCTCACAGATGCACAGTGTGTCGCAACCTACAAAGGAGCGGCCTTTGAAGTGGCCGGTAAAGGAGTGTGCAAGGCCCAGACCATGAGCAACAGCGGGATCAAATGAAATGCCACGGCTGTCTGGAATAGCTCTCCGTTTACTGGGCTTTCTAACCCCTGGAACTTAGGATAGTGTCGGTGAGGTTGAGCTGCAATGTTTTGAAGATCAATAAAGTTGTAAAAAAAAATGTTTTTTTGGGGGGTTTTTATTTTTTTGTTTTTTTAGGTTAAAGCATTATGAGTCAGGGCAACATAGTCAAATTTTAATCATGATCAAGTCATACATTAAAACTCACATATCTAATGTAGACTGATCACTCACAGTACAGCAAAACATCCAAGCACAAATTTACCTTCTAATACTGAGAGTCACAGTGAGGTGATACTCTCCAATTAGTCAGTGGCTGATATATTTTTAAAAATATGTATTTTTTTTGTCATTCAAATAATGGTAATCAGACATGTCAGAAATGTGCAATGTAATGGGACAGGTTCAAGTATCACCGGAAAGTGAATGGACTGTAAAATGAACCACAGAAGCAGCAATATGCAATGTACTCTTATCTGAAAGGAAACACTGCAAAAGGGAAGACGGTCATTTAAAACATGCAGATTTGGAGGCGGGACCTTTTTCCTGATGTGGAGACATTTCCAGTGTTGTCAGAGGAAACACTCTGCGGGGAAAGCTTTCAGGCATATTAAGATTGCTTGTATTGTTCATACAAAGTCAGAATTCTACACATTTGGGGTTGGGTGGGGAAGTTGGAAACGTGAATAGATTTAATTGTAATTTAGTCAATAGTGTGTTGTTATGCAGCTTTTATCCTTTTCCTCGCTTCTCTCATGTGTCTCATTACGTTAAATAGCCTTTGATTCAGTTTCTTTTAGAGCACAAGAGCAAGAGGCCTTTGTTCACTTGGTCTGCTTATGGACATTTTAATGAGCCTAAGATGAAACAAGGGTTTTTACGACAAATCTCTGCAAATCCAGATCAATTGTTCTAGTGATGGAGAGACCCACAAGTCCTGATACTGCGCCCACAGCTATTATCTCGTCTGGGCTGGGGCTTTGTTGTCTTCCGTCCCCACCACCGTAAGTTTTAGTCCTAAAGAAGAACTAATTGAGACCATCCACTTCAAAACATCTGTGAAGAGCAGGTCAGAGCCAACCAAAGCTTTGAGTGCTAGTCTAGACATTTCTTTTCACATTCAAGAGGCCCAAAAAACTCCATATAAGTTGAGTACAAAATGAGTGGGGTCAAAAATACTCAATCCTGCCAGTACGATTTACCTTTGTTTTTGGGTTACTTTGCAATAACAGTCTGCAGTGTACAGTGGGTTAACAAAGTTAAAGTATTAAAGTACTGTACTTAAGTAGAAACTTTAGGTATTAGGTACTTTACTTTAGTGAATTTTAAAGTGGATGTCATTTTCTTTTACTTCACTACATTTGAGAGCAGGTATGTATACTTTCTACTCCACTACATTATTTAACTGGACTGAAAAGTAATGTAATACATGCTCATAATTTGAGCAAAAATGTAACTAATGAACAAATAATAATAAATCTGCAAAATACTTTTGCTTTTTACTCTTTAAGTAAATTTTTAAACAAGTACTTTAATACTTTTACTTAACTAGATTTTTCATGTGATACTTTTACTTGCGTATTTTTTATTTATTTTTTTCGTCCTGGTATCTGTACTTTTACTTAAGTAACAAACTTTAGATTTCTTTCCCTGCATATAAATGGTTTCTATGCAGTTTTGTTAGAAGAAATTGCAAACCTGCAAATAAAATAAAAAATAAGAAATTAAGATTATCTGAGGATGTGGTCAAACTGTGACTTACAGCCAGAATAATGTAAACAGCAGGAGTCCCTGTTGGGTTCCTCGTTATGAAGCCAGTTCTTGTCTTTAGTTGAGAATGTAAACTGACATTTGGAAGTGTAATTTTAGCATGTAAAAAAATGGATGACGCAACTCAATCATAGTGTTGATTATTTCAAGATCTCTGATCCTCTGCCACTGTGATAAATGTTATTTTTCCCTTTCTGAATTTTCCATAATACAATGGTTAGTGATGGATGCATTAGCTGCTGATTGTTTCATTCTGTTGCAGCAAAATATTTAGATGTGGATGTGGAAAACTAGTGTTTACAAGTAGAATATGTATTATTAACCACCATTCAGATTCACTGAGCCAATTTGATTACTCTACCCACTCTTCACCCCCATTTCACACTTAGTTATGTCCTGTCACGCTGCCTGGTCCAGTGGTCTAAGACAGTGTTTCTCAACCAGCGGTACGGGGACCCTTAGCAGTGCCCGAGCAGGTTTCAAATGAAGGTGCAACTGAATAATATTTGAACATATTATGCCAGGAGATTTTAGCTCTTACAAATTTAATGATTTGGAGGATTTTAAACATAATTAAAACAAGAAAGTGGTAATATTTGACAATATACATTCAAATGAGGGGTCAAATAAAGTTTATGGCAGCTCTTGGTCATATGGATATCTCCCTTTCACTTTTATATGAACCCTTGCTTTATATGGACCTTGCACCAAACCCAACTCTTCATGATAAATCTGTCACACAAAGCACTCAAACCAGAACAAATCCTCCTTCTGAATTTATGAATCTGATCAACTTCATGTTCTTTCTACAAAGAGTTCATATAAAGTCACAAAATCTGGTCTGAGTTAATGAGCAGAAGCCCCTGGCACCTGAATAGTAACAGCACGAGCCACAGGGGGGCAGAAAAACTCTCCCATCCTCAGTGTGTCTTTCATCGTGAGAGTAAACGTCCATAATTGCAATGCTAAATATCCTTTTGTCTTTGTTGACATTTGAGTCCAAGATGGCGTCATGAAAGTGGTACTGTTGAGAAACCACTGTCGGTGTGTATACATGGTGGAAGTACGCCTATTAAATGGTTGTTTAGTTACCAGACTTGGACCTTATCTGATCCACTTGTGATATTGATCCCACAATACACCCACCACAAAATCCACACATCCGTTTTCTATCAATGCCATGAAAACTTAGACTATTGGCTTTTTTGAAGAGATAGATCGATATGAAGATTGAAAAAAGTCTATCAAAGCTGGTAAATGTCATTAATCAAAGAGGAAGTAACAATAGGGATTATGTGTTAGCGAGGAATGAGCTTCGTGCCGTGTAATAAATGAAAAACAGCTTCAACTCTCACTCTGCTGTATTATCCTATTGTAATGTTTTGTTGTTGTCGGGTTTTTTTCTTATTGGATTGGACAGTGGCTGCAGTTACATGCTCACTCAAAAATGTATAATTGTCTGATTTTGGAGCTGAAAGATTATTAAAATGAGATGTAAACTGCAAAATCATCTGATGTCTTTTCTGATCATGAGCCCTCATTACTCATAACAAATAGTGCAGTTTGCATGCTCTTTAAGTCATTTTAAAGGTCTAGAAATCAGGTATTAATCAGATTTTGGTGTGGAAGAAGAGTAAGGAGGAAACTCATGACCCATAGACATGTGTGCTGCTAAAAACCACCAGGCAGCACCTCATTGCAATGTTATTAAAGCTGGAATCATTTGTGTAGTATCCAGAAGTGGTAGAGTAGCCAAATATTGTACTAAAGTAAGAGTAACGTTACTTCAAAATAGCATTACTCAAGTAGAAGTACAAAGTAGTGGTTTAAGAAATGACTCAAGTAAAGGTAATGTAAAGAGTAAGCCCAACTGTCAAGATGTCTGATTTAATGTAATTTGAAGGAGAAACATGTTAAATAATGCACAAAATATATTTTTGGAAACACCTTGGGGTGCCACCGAAGGAACTGGAGGACTTGTCTGGGGTGAGGGAAGTCTGGAAATCCCTGCTTAAACTGCTGCCCCCGCGACCCGGCCCCGGATAAGCGGAAGAAAATGCATGGATGAATTGTAAACAAAATGAAAAATGAAAACTGAAAACACAAATGTTCAAATCTTTTATTATTGTCAACAACATTATTGTTTGTGTCACTTGTAGACTCACTCACAGGGGGTAGAGTAACCAAAACTCCAGTTACCCTAGCAAGAGAACTGTTACTTTAATGAAAATATTACTAAATTAGGAGTAAAAGTATGCTGCTAGAGAAAGGACAGTTACTCAGGTAAATGTCACTGAGTCCTACCCGTCTCTGGTCATATCAAGCTGACTTGGATGAGCCGCTTCCACATAAGCCAAATATGCACAATCATAAGTTCCTATGACAATACTCCTCAACTTTGACGGGAACATGTGGAGACATTTGCGTACCGCACTGTCACATCCTTCACATCTGCATCCTGAAGCCGCGACTGAAGCTCCTGGCTGGGTACGCTCCTTAGCTGACCTGTCTCCTCTCGGCTCCAGGAGACAAAGGACAGACCGGCTCTTCATTATGATCAGTGAGTCAGGATGAGTGCGCCTTAATGCCCTTCAAACCCAGGAGGAGGAAAATCCCCCAAGGGAAATTTTGAGGTGAGGACGGTAATTGGAAGCAAACAAGGATTTCACTGTCCGCACATCCGCTAACTGAAATCCAACGCAGCCACGGAGAGAGCAACGAACGGTTAGCTTAGCATTACGGCTAATTTGTGCTCCACCTGTCATAACAGTTATGGCACATGACAGACAGAAGTGTGGCGTATGGGTAATTTCAATCTTCAGGACTTGGAGAACATGCTTATTTGATTTACAAATGGAGGGCTGGGCATTGGGGGCTTGTTTTTATGTGGTTGCATTTTTATTCATAGAGCGAAATCAGGCCAAAGTCCAATCCGGATGAAATCGAGCGTGCCTGCAGTTTATTACCATATGTGGCCAAGTGATAGACAAATAATAGAGGAAGGCTCGATGTAATGTAGCTTTGTTTTGAATATTGTGTGGTGCACCAAGCACAGCAGCGGTTTTAATGTAATCAACCATCATCGGGGTGACTGGTGTTGCCTCCCCGCAGTTGGCACAGTTGGTACATAGTGGCATTGTTGTTGCAGAAGTAATAGTGGGTAATCTAACAGTTGTTATTGAGAAAATGAGAGTGTAAAGTTAAAGTGCATGGAGTGGATTTAACTAAGCAAATATGTTGGGGTTGCTGCAGTCGGCCAGGTCTAGGTTCAGCAACAGTCTGTGCTCAAAGAATGAGGTCAGCTGACACCTGAATATACTGAATGACCAGGTTATTCCATCAGTGGATTTTTTCTTCCCTGATGTCACGGGCATAATCCAAGATGACAATGCCAGGATTCATCGGGCTCAAATTGTGAAAGAGTGGTTCAGGAGCATGAGACATCATTTTCACACATGGATTGTCCACCACAGAGTCCAGACCTTAACCCCATTGAGAATCTTTGGGATGTGCTGGAGAAGACTTTGTGCTGCCATCACACTCTAACATCATCAATTCATTCAAACCACCAACCATCAGAGCAGAAGATGAACTCTACCAACTACGCTGCTGTCACTCATAGTTAATCATCATAGTTTTACATCAGTTAAGTGAAAAAAAACAGAAACAAAAGTTCTACAACAGGTCTACCAATGTCATGTACACAAAAAATGCTCTGTTTATGCACAAAGCCATTCTTCATTTAACAAAATAAATGGTTTTGTAATTTGTTTATAATATAATCCTTAAAATTATGGTTGCTATTGACATGGAATTAACTCTACGTAGGCCTCATATCTGCTGCCCATGTTCAACCAGGAAGTAAAATGATAAACTTTAACCAAAATAAAAACAACTAGAAAACACTAGGTAACATTTTGCTCATAAAATCTTAAATATTATTGTGTTTTTAGTGAAATGTGTAGTCTAACCTGTCGTATGGACTTTATGTACTCAGAGCAAAAGTGGTAAAAAGCCGAAAAAGTCCAGCCTTGTTTTCTTTAGTGTGAGTGGTGTGGTTTTAGGCTTATACAACAACATGTGGTTATTGGTGCCCACAGCCTCTGATCAACACACAGGTTCTAAAGAGCATGTTTACTTCAGTGTGGTTCATTTGGCCATAAAGTGTTGGGTAATCCCCCTCGTGAGCTGAGAAAATGCTGCGGCAGGATTTGTCTAATGACTCACATCCCGCCACAAACCTTAAAAGGTGTAAAACTGATCACTGATACAGGCTGATCATGTTTATAACATAAACATAGCATAAATCAGCAGAAGCAGGTGAACTACAGGGCACAGTAGAGTTCTGACTATGAGGCAGATTGTGAGTCAAGTGGATCTTTTTTTCTTTCATGCTTTCTAAGCTTGAAGAGGACGAGACACTGGAAACATTTAATCCCTACACGCCAGAGTGATGGGGCCCCGTGAACAGATGAACACACACTAGCTCACTTCACATGAATCTGTCTATGTGATGAACACAGACAAAATATGTGACTGGAACAACTCCACTCTGTCTGTACATCTGATGTTGAGCCACCCCAGCTGACTTCTCTCCATGTAAAGGAGCAGCAGCTCTTCTCCAAGCTTCTCCCAGATGACTCACCTAGCTGTTCTGTGCCTGATAAAAGGTTGTACATAGATGCAGACTTTGTCTCATGTCCTACCTTTACAGTACAATCTATGAAATATTCACTCATTTATAAGAATAAGGTCTGGCACTCCAGCTTTAAGACACTGTCTCTTCACTAGCCTGGAGAGGGCAAGCTACTCCCAAAGGAACCACAAGGGGCACATGATCGAACCCCTTCTCCACGTCCAAGCTGTAGACGAGTTGTGTCTGTAATTTGTGTTGTCACTTCAGATTGAGATACAACACACCATAAACAGCTCTGAGTGCCCATAACAGAAAATCCTCCTCGTCTGTTTCATAGTAAGATTGTAGTCACGTGTCTTGAATCTGTTTTTCTTTTCACAATGCACCCACAAGTGGCGTGCAACTGTATAATTTGCGGTTGACCACAATGTGCAGTGACCACAGTCGGCTTAGAGCCCTGAGTGTAAACCAGGCAGAACAGTGAGCAGCAGAGATGGAGAGATGGAGAGATGGACCAGAGTCAGAGAATAGATCCATCCACTCTGTAATGCTATCTGCCTGAGTCAGCTCATGTTACAGAATAAACAAAGTCACTGAGATGAATGGGACGGTTCCCGCCTGCGTTATGACCGCTCATTTCCTCTGATGGATTCACTGTACTACATATTTATGCAACCTGTTGCCCTGAAATCACTCACTGTTGATTCAGAGTATTTTAAGGGGCTTTTATGGGAAATGTGCTTCAGAGGGAAATAATGTGCTGCAAGGCCCTGCATGTGTGAACAAATGTGAGGATCATGACTGAGGCATGGTTAGGGGCTGAGCTGTCCAATGTGCTGAACAGGAACACAGGCTCATGTACTACCCTACAGTGTTCCAATGGAAAAATGTACATGAGCATCTGTACAGACACACAGCAGCTGCTTGTTTCATCAGTAACAGCTCATCCAAATGTCTGTCCTATGTGATGTCACTGATCAGGCAACATGTTTAAGGATATGAATACATCATATCCTTAAACTGGTTCTTGGTATTGCTACTGTTAGTATATTCATGGAAAACGTATCAATATCCTACACACAGATTTGAATTGGATAGGCTGACACACATATGTTGTTCCATAGATATCCTTCATAGATAAAGACCGCTGCTGTGTCCCATATGTGTTTGTTATACGGCAGTGTACTGTACAGGCCACTTATTGCTATAGTGTGTGAGAAGAATAGCTTGCATGGGAATCCTGTATTTTTCTCATAGTAGAACACTGAAAAGATGTCCACTGAAGCCTCACACTGGGCTGTCCCAGGGAGACGCTTATAAACACAAGGCTAAAAAAGCCAGCAGCTCAGGTTGCACCAGCAGGACCAGCAGGTATGCCTAAGAGAAAGGGGATGCAGAAGGTATTGTGAGCTCATTGTGGTCGCTCTATTTTCTACCCCAAGTAATTTCTTTTCTCCCTTGTGTGGACCGGACACCCATAATTTCTCAACACAAAACAACATCATTCAAAGGTGGAAGACAATGGGGAGGAGACCTGATCTAATAATTGGGGTTGTGAGTCAGGGGTGGCTCGAGGCTGGACTCCAGTTTGGTGTTTGGGGTCACTACATGTCCATCAGCACTGAGGTAGCCTTGTTAATAACTAAAGGTATGCAGCTTGTTTTCCAAGTCAAACCCGAGATGCGTCACAGAAAATAAATATTTGTCTATTCTAGGTTGAAAACATTCATTCATCATTCCTTTTTCATTCCTGCATCCTGTTGTACTGGGCAGTGGCCTAAGCATTGGTGGTCAAAAGGCCTTTCTTCCTATCGAACAAGCTGTAAACAAACCCTACAAGTTTCACAGTCACACCCCAATCTTCTGTAACTCTAAAAAAAGATACCAATTTACCATTTCCATCGACAAAAGCCAGTGTACCAGGTCATTCAAACAGTAGAGACGTTATTTCTTCTCATGTCACTTTTATAGGAACACTCAGGACAGCAGAAGTAAAGACGAGCCGTAATCTTGTTAAAGTAATAAGATTCTGCCTTAGCCCTCTTTCATCTTAATATCGCGTACGCAGCCTTCCTGAGTGCAGCCTGACTCACCAGCTGAATCATGGAGAGTTTGACATCTGGCCTGGCTTCTTCTCACAACTCACTGCCAGCTTTAGTTTCATTTATCAAAGCTTCCCCTCTGTAGTTTAATCAAATTCAAATAATGCCTTTGATTATGGCATTATCTCACATTATTTTTATAATGTTCTCTGGACGCTCCATTGACCAGAGTGAAATTCCCCTTTACCACTGGCCCAATTACAAAAATAACTTCACTCCAACGACTTTGGTGCGGCGTACAAACGTTTATACTCATGATTTCTTTTATTTCCATGTTCCCATTGGAATTATTTGGAAAGTGGGTGATTCATTTGGAAAACAATAATAAAGTCTGACATTTATTCAAATCTCCAACTGTTAAAACAAACACACAAAGGCTATGGTTACACACATTTGGTGATGCACCAAGACATTAACATTAGTGAGACAATAAATCATCTTAAGCACTGCATATTGATAGATACCACCATAAGAAACTATTTTCAATTTAGGGCGTTTTGTAAAGAAATACACATGTAAAATCCTAGAAAGATAAAAATAAATAAATTAGTAAATACATAAATACAGACATACCAGGATGGACCAGAACTCAGGTAAGACACTTTGCTGTGAGAGTGAATGGTGGTAATCAGACCGGCATGTGGGTTGGTCTGGAGTATCTTAAAAAGTCCCGTGTAAATCCAAGGCGACATTATTTTTATCATGAGATGAATTAAACTTTGTATATCCGCCGCACACAAGAATGTGCTGTGTTTTATTTGCATTCTGTGCCTCTGTCATGATTGAGACACACAGTGGAGGAATACTGCAATGACAGACTTGGCAGTGATGCACAGCGCCAATTCAAGTGAGGAGTCCCTGTGTGAGCTAGAGTTACTCCAGGAGACCACCGCCGACCATTAATAACATAAAGCAGCCCACACACTCACAGTACCTTGTAACTTCCTCCAAACACAACATAAATGACTCAAAAGTGTGAAGTCAGGACATCTTTTAGGGATTGTTTATTAAGGTCTCCGTTGTCATGGATACCCCTTGTGCTAACGTGGTCCAACCTTAACCTATAAAGTATAATGGAGAAACAGAGCTGTGAATTTGTTACTTTAGGAGACCACCGCCGATTATCAATAACAAGAAGAGTTGTCCTCGGAGGTCAGATTTTCCGAGTTCCAACTTGTAAATTTACACTGGAACACCCTGCGGTCTCGGAATTCCTCCTTGGAAACTCGGGTATCATCCAACATGGCTGCACCCTGTGCACTGATAAAGATATCTGACACTTCAAATACTGATGATACTTGTGTTGGATTGTCTTTAGTTGCTCCCTCATGTCCTCCCTCATGTCCACCCTCATGTCCACCTTCATTATTGCCTCCTCCCTCATGTCCACCCTCATGTCCGCCCCCTCCCTCATGTCTTCCCTCATGTCCACCCTCATGTCTGCCCTCATGTCCACCCCCTCCCTCGTGTCCTCCCTAATGTCCACCTTCAAGTCCGCCGCCTCCCTCATGTCCTCCCTCGTGTCTACCTTTATGTCCGTCCCCTCCCTCATGTCCGGCCTCATGTCTGGCCTCATGTCCGCCCCCTCCCTCACATCCACCCTCATGTCCACCCTCATGCCCACTCCCTCCGTCATGTCCACCCTCATGTCCACACCCTCTTTCATGCCCACCCCCTCCCTCATGTCCACTCTCATGTCCACCCCCTCCCTTGTGTCTTTCCTCATGTCCACCCTCATGTCCACCTTCATGTCCACCCCCTCCCTCGTGTCCTCCCTAATGTCCACCTTCGAGTCCGCCGCCTCCCTCATGTCCTCCCTCATGTCTACCTTTATGTCCGTCCCCTCCCTCTTGTCCTCCCTCATGTCCACCTCCATGTCCGCCCCTTCACTCATGTCCTCCGTCATGTCCACCCTCATGTCCACCTTCATTATTGCCTCCTCCCTCATGTCCAGCCTCATGTCCGCCCCTCCCTCACGTCCACCCTCATGCCCACTCCCTCCCTCATGTTCACCCTCATGTTCACCCTCATGTCCACCCTCATGTCCACACCATCTTTCATGCCCACCCCCTCCCTCATGTCCACTGTTATGTCCGCCCTCATGTCCACACCCTCTTTCATGTCTCCACCCTCCCTCATGTTGCTCTGTCATGCAGTTAATGAGTTAACGTCAACAAAGACAAAAATTCAGTCTCTACCCTTGATTTCAATGTAAAAAATTCAATACCAATATACAGATTAATAAACTTGACAGATTTGAGCATTTTACTGTTTTTTTGTTGCCACTTTTAAATAATCACTGTACATATATATTTGTGTATTGGTCAGTGCATTGTCCAACTTGAGTGACTGAACACAGAAACTCAGAGAAAACATTACTCCAAAGTCCGACCTCTGAGTATAAATGGAACGCAGCATGAATCCATAAAGTGGAGAAACAGAGCTGTGAATTTGTTACAACAATGAGGATACAGTTGCTAATAAAGGACAAGCTGAGTCATAAGACATCATCAGACACACACCTCATGCTTGGCTGAACTGCATCCACCTGCTGTTATTTCAGCCCCAGAACGCCTCCAATAACCCTTTAGAAATGAACATATGACTCTTAAAATGAGTTTGTAGTGAAGACTTGCCAGGAACAACATAGTTTCACAAGTGCTACACTCGTGAAACTACACTTGTGAAACTAATATCTGAGGTCAAAGATGTTGACCTCAGATATTGGCACATGCTGTGAAACATCTGAGGAGGCCACACTGGGAGTTGTTTGGGATTCGACGATACACTGTGATAATATGAGTTATGTCCAAATCCATTCTTAGTCTCCAAACAGAAAGGACTCTTAGCGTAGGGCGTAGGTGTTTATAGCGGGACGGGGAAGATTGTCCATTAGCTAAAGGTACACTATGTAACTTTCCTGGCGAGGAGTCCGCTGCTTGCTTCTTTCCAGAGTATATTATTGCTTCTTGTGTTTATCAATTACAGATGGTTTATTGATGAAATACACAGAGGAATATTTGTTGTTACTGTAAGCGGGCTCGATTAACCACAGATCTGACCTGTAACTTGGCCTGGTGCCACTACCTGCTTGTCTCCATGGAGATAAAAACATTGTATCAAACACTATGAAACTTTCTAGGGAAGGACACACAGGTGGCGGACACTCCACAAGAAAAGTTACATAGCGCACCAACAAACAACAAAAGGAGAAAACTGTGAACTGAGCACAAAATATCAGATCAACACAGTAATATTTCACTAGAAGATAAAAAGGTAATTGAACCTGAACTCGGATTTCTAAACAATGTTTGGTTGTCCTTTTTAGCTTAGCCTTTCATGGGTGTAATAAACTCTTGGCTCCAATACGGCACTGTATGTTTGAATGGACAGGCGAATCATGAGATAGACGGCCAGACCGAGACCGCTATAGCAATCCCACAGCGAGGATGATTCAAACAATATGTGACAGCATTACCATCCACTTCTTACTTTTTTGCTGTCGATCTGTCAGGCAACCGTGGGTTTATTGTCCCAGTTCAAACAGAGCTGGACCCCTACAGAGCGGAGCATTTCAAGCAGATATAACTCACGGCTTTCGACAAGAGCCATGACCCCAGATGATACATATAGATTCTCCAGACAGATATAGAACAAAAGAAGAAAGGTTTAATGCATAGAATGGACTAGGAAGACCAATAAAAGTGTCAAGTGGTGCCGATCATATATTGCTGTGGTCCAGACTGCATTTTGCTGGTGAAAAATGATGCTAAGACTGTTGTAGAATAAAAGTACCCCAACATTTGTAAAAAGAGGCATGAAACTGGAGTGTCTTTTTTATGCAGGAGAAGTTTATTTACCATCAATATGGGGAATGGGATCCAGAGATGTGATCCCTCAAGACTTTATGATAGCAATGGGACAGAAGGGGCGGCAGTAGCTCAGTTGGTGGAATGTTTGTCCGCTGTTCTGAAGGTTGGCGGTTGGAATCCCACTCTCATCATCTGCATCATCGCCTGACCAATTAGATCCTTTGACCCACAGGTTGGCAATTCTAGGTCCCGCACCTTCAATGAAAAAATAAAAATGTAATTATTTCAATGTCCATTTTACACCTATAGCTCAGTAGTCAGCTGCCATCGCGGTTGCTAGGCGACGTAACGTGAGCAACATAATGTAAGCACACATTTTGGCATGGCCTTTGCGGTTGATGGAGGCTACACGGTGGAGCACCCTTCGTCGGCCAGGTACTTTGAACAGTAGTTCGAAGTACGTCAAATTGAGACACGGCCATTGTGTCTTTGGTCAAAACACTTAACCCACCTCACCCCCACACTGGTGTGTGAATATGTGTGTGAGTGGGTGGTTCCTTGATGTAAAGCTCTTTGAGAGCCTTGAAGGTGGAATAGCGCTATATAAAAATATTACCATTTACCATTCAAGTCTAGCTAAGCGTACATTGTAGAGAGTATTATACCGCTGATGAAAAAGGCTAAGACAACAGTGTCCTTGGCACAGCACTGCAATTTCTCAATCAATGAAAAAATGTTCCAATAACAAATTACTAACTGCATACATCTAACCCATCTAACCTATTGTTTGTCCAGCTGGTAGAGTGTTCTCATAGGGATGAGAGGGATTGAATCAATCAATAATATGTCATTTCAATTCACTCATACTCCAAAAAATAATCCTAAATGTAAACTGCTTTTTATAAGTCTGTTTATGTCAAATTAGCTGTACTTTAAAAGTTCATTTCATAAAGCTGGCACACACTCTGTGAGTGGCAATCTTAGACAGTGTGAACGCAACTTGTTTTCAGCCATGGTTTCAATAATGGTGAATAATCTTAAAATTGCAATGTTCGTTCTTACAATATTGGTAACACAAAGCTTTATACACTTATACATACGCTTAAGGTTATAAGTTAGATCCCTTGATGTAAACTGAGAGCAAAACTGAGGCAGCCGCTCCGAACTTCCCCAAACATCTTCAGTGAAAAGTGAGCTGATGTGTGATTGAGAAAGACGTGTGTCTCTCTTGAGTGTACACAGCAGCTCGGCCCTAACAGAAAATTAAAGGCCAGACTAAAGTTGTGGGCACAGCCAGGTCTCTGTGTCTATTCAAGAACAGTGGGGCTGGGAGGGGGAGCTGTCTTTATAAATGACCAGGGAGAGGGAGGATGTCTCCAGTCTTGACTGTGGCGTCCCTTTGTTGTTGCTGAAAACAAAACAAAAAGAAGAGAACCACTATGAGGGAGCGGAAGAGTGGAGGGCGGGACAAGCTGCAGCCAGTCACGGACAACAATGGCGTCTGCTGGGTGACAGAGACATGATGTCAGAGGAGTCCCTGGTGTGTGGGGGGATGGGGGTTGGGTGGGGCCATACCTCTACCTTGTGTGTGTGTTGTTTTTTTTTTAGTGAATGAAGCTTGGGAAGCATAAAAAGGCGGGCTGGCAACTCCACTTCCGAACAGCTGCCATGTGAAACAGTGAGATTTCCAGGTCGTTCATTCAGGGCTGCAGTCCCAGTGGCCCCGACGTTCAGAGAGAGTGAGGGCCACTGGAAAGGGATCGGCCCCGCGGGAAACCTCAGTGTGTGTGAGTGTGTGTGGACTATAGAGGCAGGTAGAGACAGAAAACAAGGGAACAAACACAGGCTTATCTATGCGATCAATTTCAAGACCGACTTCAACAACAGCAGGGTAGAAGCAGACTCAGCTCGGAGTTTTCCATAACATACAAGATATAGCCACACTTTGATGACTGAGTTGGAGTATAAACATGTGACAGAACACCACAATAACCACATAAAGGGCATACTTCTTCACGGAGGCCACAAGCGATTTAGTGTCTCTGTTGTCTCCTCTAAATATAACCTCGGATGCATAGATACTGTAGCCTTCTAGTGTAAGGAAACACGCCAAATTTCTTCTGGTTGTTTATTTTCTGAACACAAGGGCTAATGAAGGCTGTAACTCACGCCAAAACAAGAGTAAAACAACAGCAGTCTCAACTCACTAGAGCCAGTCTCCAAAACAGACAGAGGAACTGACCAATAGCAACTTGTCGCCATAGCAACCAAGTGTCACATACAAAAGCAGATACATTAACAACAAAAGGTGTCAACTCCACACTTAACACAAACACCATTACACTAGTATCTGCTTAGAAGAGACTTGTTTTAGCAGTAAGTATGAAACAACTAGAAGAACTTGGAGAGCAAAGACCTCCATTAAAGACTTTATTGACTCTCGGGTTTCAAATTCTAGTAGCTTGACCTTTGTGCCTCTTCTTTTGGAAATAATTCAAGTAGCCGGAGAGTTGTAAAGAGACTTGCGTCTAATGCAAGTTTATTTACCATCAGTACGAAACCTGGAGACATGGAACAGTCAACATTGATTCACAAGCCAAGAAAACGACCTTCGGTTGGCAGTCCAAATGTCTTGATTAAAAAAAACACTGCCAAACCTTTGCCCATACTTCCATAGGTGCATTATAACCCCTGATGGCTTTTGATGGCTAGGTCAAGTAGAGCTATCCCCAAATAAGGAGGTGTCCATGGTCCAGTCCTCCATCACTCTTCTTTAAGCTTGTTCTCATCTAGATACTGCTGGGAACTTGGCACTTTCTCTTGCGGAAGAATTCCTTTTGCCTTTTTCTCACAAGAGCCGAGGATTTTGATTATGATCCAAGATATTATGTTGATGTCCCAACTACACTGTATCTTACCAGCTAAATTTCTAACTATTTCCTTTCGTTCTAATAACCATTTGCCCCTGTCTGTGTAATCCGTCAGTCGTTCAGGTATGATCCATAGTCAATTTTTCTTTTGCATTTGCCACTGGTCAGTACAGCTAAACACTTTTTTCTTACTGTTTTTCTTTTTTGGCAGCCAGACCGAGGTTGTTCATTTCCTCTCACAAACATAGTCAAGTGCTACACAAGATGCAGATGATTATAGTTGTACTATTCAAAATAAGCCCACACCTTGTATGAACATCTGGGTGGCCATTCAAGTAAAGTAGGAATGGTCTTGGCAGCATTTCCTTCGACCATTAACATAGATCACTTCCTGAGCCTCATGATCAGCTGCAGGTGTGAGACTTTCTGTGGAATCTCAATCTCTTTATTTAGAGGTACGTGTGAAGTTAATGATTGTCCAGAGTCTTGTGCTTACAGTACTGGAAAACATGCAAAACCCACGGGAGTAAAGCTTGGGGCCCCTATCAAAGCCCGCGGAAAAGTAAATTTACAGTAAGTCAAACTCAATAAAAGTATGTATGTATGATCTTTCTCCAAAAACTTAATTCTGTGCAAGTCGATGTAGTTGGAGAAAGCTAGGGCATTTCAGGTTGGTCCCAGTCACCATGCTAACATACACACAGATCTCTGAATTTAATGTGTCTTTGCCCCAAAGCAAACCACTGTTGTCCCAATGTACATGCAGGTTAATTTACTTAATAGGTACAAAAATGCTAAGAGATGTTCCGGGGCAGTTTAGCATTAACACAAACAAACCTTGTAGCTGTGTAGCCATAATTGCAAATAAATAAAATGTTCATACATATTACCACAGACATGTAAGCATGAATTCATTTAAGTTAGGCATTTGATTTTTCAGATTCACATTCAAAGTGCTGCAATAGTTTTTAATTTTACACTTTAGACTTTATTGTAGCAGACCAACGCAAGTTAGTTTGCAGTGGAAGAGTGGTAGACTCTTACTCCATGCAGTTGAATGCCTCTCTTAGTCTGTACCTAGTGTGATCAGACTGCACTTTTACATGTAGCAGGGATTTGAGTATGTCACAGGGTTGAATTTTATTGTATGGTGAAGTCTGACAACCCACTGCATGTTGTTGGCTCTGTGGTGCCCTCTCTCTCCTCCATCTTGGTGTTGGAGAGAGACAATGTGTGACTCCTGTAATCAAACCTCCCTGAGTTGCCATCTGCTTATTGTTAATGGGGAGTACAGACCACATGTCTTTTTTGTAATTATTATCAAGGCTTGAATAACAAATTAGTGTTGTAACTCCATCTTTTATGATAAATGAGCTCCAAAAATAAACAAACACATCTGCCCCTTGTACCATTCATTAAACAGAGATGAGCTAAGAGAAGCTTTTACAGCTTCACAGTGGAGTCTGAACATGTTACGTCAATACTTAACTAAAGGGAGTATTGCACTTCTTTGGGGTACTAATTGTCAACACATTACATATTTAGATCAACATGTTACCTTTTATTATTTTGAAAATGCTATATTCACTGAAAACGTATTCACATGTGTAATATGTTTCATTTTTTTTGTTGATGCTAGGAGTACCTGCTCCTCAGTCAGAGCTCTATCACAATATGATCAGCCTGCATTTTGCTAATGAAACCACTGCACATCGCATCAGGTTTGTGGAGTTGTAGTATATTCTTTTCTATAATATCTGTCATGTGGGAGCGTGGGGTGACATGGGCTTGTGGGCTGAGCATCGGACAGAATCATACAGCTAACCGTGAGGAGGGTCCAAATAGAGCCCAGGGGAGATTATTGCTAGATTATTCAAACATGCATGGATGACATATAAAACACATAGAAAGCTCCAAAAAGTTGATTTTGCAAAATAACCCTTTAAGAAAGTGAGGCAGGACCTACCAGAACTTCTCAGGTGCAGAGGTAAAAGCATGTATAGGGCAGGTCCACCATCTGGTGGTAACGTGGAGATATTCTGTGAAAGACCAGAGAGATGGAACTAAAGATTGATTGGTTGTGCTTTGGATAATAGAAAGACAGATGGATAGGGCATTCAGAGATGAAGGCAGGAAGACAGTCGGACAGATCCTAGGACACTCCATGGGAAGCTTTCAGTAATTGTTGAAGTTTATTATCTAGCCAGAGGAAATTGTACCCTTTGCCACCCACAAGCACTCAATAGTAACTATCAAGTTAAACTGCCAAAGTGAGACGTTGTGACAAAGCCTCCTTTTAGAGATGAGGGATGACAGTGAGCTGGGGATGGGGTGGGGGCTGAGGTGCATCCCCTGGGAGTAGGAGGGGCAGTGTCACCGTTTGGGCCTGTTGAAAAGAGCACAAAGACAGCAGGTATCAGGTGTACCTGTTTGACAAATGGATCTCCCGCTGTGATTGTGGCGAGTGCAGGAGCGCTTATCTGCACCAATACCACACGATGGAGATAAATACGTTAGATGTATTCAGTACAAACATGGTTTACATTTGAGGAAGCACAAGTATTTGTTCATTTTAGAAGGGTCTTCATTTCAATTCCACTGCTAATTTAAAGAAAAATCTCCAATAAAAATGTACACAATAATCCTGATTGTTTACCCACCAAAAAAGTATTCAACTCTGTGTTGTTTTATTTTCATTCTTATGTTGTACTTCTATAAATAACTTTCACCAGTCTCTAGGAACAGGTTTAAAGCCATAGCTGTCTCCTGATTTACACTGTACATGCACATATAAATGTCTTTAACCCACAATGCCAAAGGCAGTCTGGGAATAGACTTGTGATGTGGACCTCCCAGCGTGTTTGCGTCATGGTATTTTACCCAAGTGACAGGAACCACACACACAAGACACTGTGATTTAAGCAGGCCTGCCCCACACGTCTCCCTCTCCTTTGCCTGAGCCTTTCTGACATATCAGCCATGAAGCCGGCACAGCCTTCACCTATGCACACAAACAGCCTTTGAACTAAGAGTATGCTGTCTGCGACGTACTCTCTCCAGTAAAAGAGCACATATATCTTCGATCCAGGCCTTGTAAATCAGTGTGAGCGCTGATCAAAGCGGTGCTGTGAATCTTACATGGCACATCCTGCATTCCCAGCTAAACGCAATCACATGGAGCAGTCTCCAGAGAGCTCGCTGACCTCTGATCTGTTTGTGCGCTCATCTTTGATTTGATTTGAAGATGGATTTGACCCTGGTGCGTTGTTCATCACAGTGGCGTTAACTGGGATGTGCAGAAATCACTTCCTCTACATTCTTAACTCATACCAGTGTACCAGATGGATATCAGTCTGATCTACACGCCCTCCATTGAGTCTCAAGCCAAATGTGGTCGTGCAATCAGATTCAGTTTTTCAATGACACATGTGAAACAAAAGAGCTCATGGGTCACCTATGACTTACAAATAATCAATTTTGTGTCTACTCAAATAAAGTAGACCCAGAGAGAGCCCTTAAGTCAGCCGACCAGCTCCTGCTGCTGTGCCCAGAGCAAGACCAGAGGTGACAGAGCCTTTTCTGTGACAGAGACTCTGAAATGGCCTTCTTCTGCCTGTCAGATCCTCTTTAACGCCGTTTAAGACTAAACTGAAAACCCACCTCTAACTGGCATTTAACACAAGCTAGACAGGATATCTTGGTGTTTTATTGTTCTTTCCCTGTGTTTTGTATTATGTGTTTATTTGTTTTTATTTACTTTTTATGTGAAACAGTTTAAGCAGCTGATGTTGTTTTTAAATGTGCTCTATCAATGAAACTGAACTGAAAATTTATGTCACCTCAGATTAACAGACAGAGCTTGGCTCATTGGTTCTTTTTTTTTCTTTTCTTTTTCCAATACAACAGATCATGTGTGTCCCCGAGACATTTGATTTTCAAATTCATGTTCGCAGTGCTCACAACTTCATAAAATATTGAAGTGTGTGTTCTGGATCCCAGTACAAGTATACCATACAAGTATACCAGTACAAGTATACCATACAAGTATACCAGTACAAGTATACCAGTACAAGTATACCATACAAGTATACCATACAAGTATACCAGTGCAGATCCTCACTTATCATCCTATTTATTTTCTATGGGGAACCATGGCAATATGGCTGGATAACAAGGCGACAGTAGCTCAGGTGCTATGCTAAGTGTTGGAGAGTTTGTTTCCTGATCCAAAGGTTGGCGGTTCAAATCCCGCTTTCAACATAAACATCATTGGTTGAAAAGTAAGAGCCACTGACCCACAGGTTGGTGCTGCAATTCCAGCTCCCAAAGTTGAATACTGTTACTACGGGAATACTGGAAAGACACTTAACTCCCCTTTGTCCCCAGAGTATACCAGTACAAGTATACCCGCACATGTGTGTAGCATTTTTGAAGTGTTGTAAATATGAATTAACCTAAAATGCATTGCACATGCATTAAAAAAAACACATCTGAGTTTATATAAAGTATTTGCACATATTAGAGCAATTAGTGTATCAGAAGACCCACTCATTTCTTCACAGACTGACTTTCTCCATGAAGCACCAGACAGTGATAGTTACTGTGCATTCACAAATGTTTGACAATTATACTATTCAGGAGAGCAATGTCATTTCAATGCTTGCAATGAAGGCTTACAATAAGCAGTGAGACGTTTGGTGGCATGGAAGCAAAATGCTAATTTACACTCTTGCTTACATTCTGGGGTTCAATTCCCATGTCTTGGTAGGTCTTCTCTGGGTGGTCAATCTATGATGGATGTTAGCTTGCCAGTTTGGTCTGGATAGTTTTTTATGGCTGCACATTCAGTCTATGTTCATTGACAGTCTGTTAAAAATGGTATTGTGCATTGTAAAGTGCAGACAGAGCGTGAGCTTCCTCACACATGCTGTAGACTCTCAAAGCAGTTTACTTGACCCCTGTTTGACTCTTAATAATTGCATCTCTTTCGCAGTTTGCTCATAAAGTCTGCTGAGCTTTATTGCGAAATCTAACAGGAACCCAATTGGTCACACATAAACATCTGTTTGGCAAGGAAATTAGCAATGATTACTAACTAACAACAGGCGTGGGCTCGTGGAAGAATCCTCATTATGTTGTTATTAAATCAAAAGTACCGACACTGTTGCCTTTTCAGTCCATGTTGAATGCAAGAGTAAACTTAACAACCAAAACATCCTCTCTGCATTATTGAATTTTAATCCTTACGCCCTATCATCAACTAATATTAAAGTAAATCTGCAAACAACTGCTCTCCATTGGGGATCACATAACTTGTAACACTCCATAGCTTGGCACACTTTGCACTATAGGAAGCCAAACACATGTTCAAAATTGTACCTAGTGAGACAGCACTACAGACCAAATAAGCGTGTTGAAAATCTAAATTTAACGGGTATAAACATGCTATTATAATCATCTTGGGCATGTCGTTGGACTAATAAAATAAATACATATGTGTGTGGTCATTCCCTGGTGAGTAAACCAGGCCTGACAGTACAATATGACCAAAGTGGCACAGTTAGATAGATGACAATAACCAAAGTGGGGCATTTAAACAGTGGTGTCTGTATAAGTACAGGTCATGTATAGAAGCTGCCGTGCAGATGTGAGGCCTTGGAAAGCACAAATCATTTAAGCATATGTTGTTCTGATTCATAACTTGTGCATGAAGTAATTGGAGCTCTTATTTGGATGTCCTGCATAATGTCCACATGATGTGCCATCTGTCTGAGAGCTCTCCTCAAGTGCACAGACAAAACCACCTGTCCTGGCTAGCTTGTTTTGGAGTAGCAGTGTCCTTGTATAGTTTTTGCACATTCTTAACTTCAAGTAGAAAATAAAACAATTGCAGACGTTACGGGTGTGTCCAGCTCCTGGATGGCATGCTAGCGTAGCGGTTGTAAACATATTTTGGTGTCCCATCATGCAAACTCATGTTCTCATAAATGTCATAGCATATCCTTTGTAATTTTATGGTCATTGCTCTGTGGAAGCGCTTTGATGTGTCTTTCGTTGCATGCTATTTTGAACACTCTCTGGCTTAAAAATTGTCACAACAGCACGGTGCTCAGGCCCATACGCTCCACCAGCCTCACAGACTGCAGACGCCATTTTCACGATACCACAGCTAGTTCCCGTTGCCTCAAAAGTGCAGATCCTCACTGATCGTCCTATTTATTTTCTATGGGGAAGCATGATAATATAAATAAATAGGTAGATAATTTACCATCCTTTGGTTTGGTTTGTAATGAGTAAAAATCATGCAGTGAAAAGCAAGTTACGGCTGGATAACAAGGCGATATTGGCTCAGGTGGTTTGAAGTGTTGGAGTGTTGGTTTACTAATCCAAAGGTTGCCGGTTTGAATTCTGCTTTCAACATAAACATCATTGGTTGAACAGTAAAAGCCACTGACCCATAGGTTGGTGGTGCAATTCCAGTGTGTGAATGGGTGAGTTTCCTTGATGTAAAGTGCTTTGAGCCTTAAAGGTGGAAAAGTGCTGCATAAAAATGTGACCATGTACCATTATCACAGGCAGCATGTTATGAAACTTTATGAAAGAAGGTGTTTTTTATGTCTAATCTATTGCTAACTACATTAAACAGTATTATTAATATGAAAATAGGACCACAATCTGAACCATTCTGCATATAGAAACAACTGACTTGTCTTTGTTTTATTTTGACTCGGCTAATTTTTTTGATGTAATGAAGGACAATATAATGATGTTGATATCTAATAGTCTAATACGGAAAATTCCTAGATATGTGCTAAGCTTTTAAACAGACTAGACAGTTGAAATGAAAATAAAAGAGGACTGAAGCTATTAAGTGGTGATATGTCAACACAATCATCATAAAAAAATACATTAAAAAAACCAAACAACTTAATTTTACTGCAATTGAGTGGTCCTTGATCATAAAGATATCAACATCTGCAAATATTTGACACAGTCAGGCAAATATTGTATGTTACAGGCTGGAATAAAATCCATATTTTGAAGGTCAGATTTCATAAACTCTGGGTGCTAGGAGGTGTGTTACTTCTTAAGAAAAGTTGATACACTTGATTTTGCAAGTCATGAACAGCATGATAAGCATAATCATATGTTAAAAATTTAGACATTTAAATCAGCAGTTAAACACTAGTCCAGCACCAATAAAGTGCCCAGCTCCTTAGATCTCACTGCAGAGGTTATTTGCAGTGCTCTACCCTTCACATCACACATTAGAGTCTACGGCTTCATTCCCCACCAGATTTTCCAACTCTTCAACTGTGAATGATATGAGCCATGCAAACCCGAATTACGTTGATTTACACGGTGCCAACACAGGCACCAAATCAAAGTGTTTTACGGAATACATTTGCGTATTTACTTAGCTGGCAGAGTAACAGGCAGTCAGGGCTGTCTCACTTGGGCTGGAAAGTGCCACGCCAATAACACTCTCTCATTAAGGAAGAGACTGTGTGTGGCCCGTCGCCATAGAGATGCTCTATGCAGCTTTTCTGTTCACACTGATTAAAATGACATCAACTGTTTCAACAAACAGAAAATAAACCAAAATAAAGAATGTGATGGAAATACCTTTTAATGAAGGGCACAAGGAAACACAGTAAATGACAAAATGTGTGTTCTGCTAAAACAGAGTCTCTGTACATCCATTTGGACTGTTTGTTTGGGCATTTCACCTTTGGCTTCAGTCCAAACCACAATGCTGCCCTGGTCCCTGAAGGAGCCACTTGCAATGGCAATGGACCAAGTCACATTTCCCATTTCTTTCAAAAATTGATGAATGTTGTGATTCTTTACTTGATCAGTTTCAATATTTCACTGAATGTTCTACCTCATCCTCTTCACTTACAGCAAGAGCAATCCCACATACACAGAGCTCCACTCAGAGCTTTCAAATTTAAGTACTCAAGTAAATGTGACATTCTTCCTGCTTGACTGAGAACAGTACCTTATAAAGTAGTGTCCTTTTGTAGAACTGGTGAGTTCTGGTTTTCACTGTAAAATAATGAGAGATTTTGTGCCCCTCATGGCTCCTGTAAAAACAGTTTCTTCCCGTGATGTGGATTGAAAACATGACATGAGTTGATAACAGTTACTGCAGGGTGCAACAAGATATTTCTTAAAAAATAATGACTTTTAACGTCTGGGGAACACATTTAAATAGGAAGAGATCCATTGTAAAGTTCTAATTGGAGAAAATGTTGTATCTGTACTTTAATATTACAGCGTTATAAACTATTATGATGAACAGATGTTGGATGACTAGACATTCATACTTTTGAAGGTGTATTAAAGTCGGGGATGTCTTATCTGTGCTGGTCATTTCATAAAGGGAAACAGACTGTGATAACTGCTTCTCCTGATATCATGGCGCCAAGCCATATGAGCTTTATAGATAATAAAAAGATAGTAGTATGGTATGGTGGTTTATTATGGGAAGAATAATGAATATGGAGGACTGTCCTTTGGTGCGATTGGTCTGACAGACGTAAACTGTCCAAACTCTGCCCCACAGCCAGGTGTCTATAATGATGTCCAATCAGTGCAGAAGTATGTGATGTCACAGGCGTCTTTCAGTGTCATTTTTTTCAACTTTATTGGCTCAGTTTTAGACTGTTTCAGACAATTAAGCTAGACATTTACTTTTGCACTGGAATTATAAAGTACAAAGTTTGGAAAGAATTCAAACTTCCTGAACTCAGTGCCCAGAAGTTTTTGATTGAATGTTAAGATATAGGCAAGTTCGCACAGATAAACATACAAACAAAAAAGAAATGATACAAAATACATTCTTTTATTTGTCCATCACTGTAAATACACAAAATCATATTATTCACACAATATTGAATAGTGCTATAAATCTTCACTCCATTTATGACATGGCACTGGACATACATCTATGGTCCACTGTCATGTCAACTACACCACTGTCCCCCCGCCGGCCCTCATTAAAACTCTATATCTCCAGTATGTAGGATTTATACTTTATCATATGTACATGATATACAAAGACTTTAAATACACTGTTCCATCTATTTACAATAGAAAAGCTTATTGGTATTTTATTGGTTACAAAATATATATTGGTCTAAAACACACAGTGTGTGCAGATGTGATATTGCATTGATGTTTGTCATTTATTTGTAGAATTGACAACATAAGTAACAGTAATGTCATGTCAGAGGGGGCTTTTAGAGTAAACAGGCGCATGCTTGAAACGTTGACTGAAACTAACATCTTTGAAAACTCTTTGTCATTAAAATAAATATTCTTTCGTCTCACATCTCAAACTGGCTGCAGAAATGGAAAAGTCTGCATTGGCATTTCCACTGCAACCTTGAATCCTGTTTCTGTGATTTGGAAAACAGTTTTCAGTCTGCTGATGGAGTATGCAGCAGAGCAACACCTTTCCTCAACACAATCCATCTCACAGATCAAACAAGACTTTCACACTGTACCGTATTCACGCTTTTGTGGCTAAATACAGCCAGTGCATTAAATCACAAAAAATGTTCTTTTTCTTTGGTTTCAAAGTATTCTGTTATAATTGTCTCACCAAAAGCTCTGGAATAATGAGTAAATGTATAAATGGTACCCTGATGATGTGAACTCCATGTCCTGGCTGATGTCTCATGGACACTGCATAGCACTGGTGGCTGTCTGAATGCACTTGATGAAAGACAGACTCTGTTGGATTCTTTACACAATCATACATAAATAACATGGCTTTTTGTTCACAGGATCATCTCATAATTATTATTTACATGTTTTGGCATGCTGTAAGTTTCCCCGTCTAAAGGAAAACCCTATACAGTTCCCAGCTTCTACTTTCTAAAGTTATGATTCCCTGAAAGTCCTAGAGTGTATAGAACATAACTGAAGGCATATTTGTGAGTGACACAGCCCAGCAGTGAGAAGTGTCCTGGGGTGTTCAGGAGCAGGCCGCACCCTGGCTGCCAACACAGTTCAACATCTCCCTCTTTCTCAGCACTTTGACCCACACGTGTGAGCTGTCTCTGTTAGTCAGTTTGTTTTTTGCAGCTACGATTCGTCCTTTTGTAAAGAGTTCTCTGGCACCAGAGCGGAGCCTGTGCCTCAGTTCTTCTGGCACATGTGGAGGCGGGACTTGGACGAGGAGGTGGCATCTTTCCACACCTTACAGGAGAGGCCTTTGGCGCAATCACAGCGCTGGAAGATCTCCAGACCATGAGAGCCTTTCTTCCTCTGCTTGGTGCACACCTCTCCCAGCCGCAGCACCGGTTTGCAGATCTTGGTCCAGAAGTGCCGTGCACAGCAGTATCCATCTGAACAGTCGGACGAGCGCAGGCAGGGGTCACCCTCATGACCTGTTATAAAAAGGCAAAGGCATTAACTGTAGTGAGAGCCTCTGAGTCAAAACCCACACGGAATAAACTTACATCAGGCGATGCAAAGGAAATAATCACTGCTCATTAAGCCGTTATGCTTTCCATATGCACAAGTTTATGCAGGACTTTCATCACATTTAAATCAAAGTGTTCTGTGTGGTCATGTCACATACAACAAATGTCTTACAACATCAGGCTGAGACAGGATTCTGTAGTCTACTACTTTTGATGATAGAAAAATCTAAGACAATGGTATGTATTTGTCAAACTATACTGTCTACTGGCTACTTCTGTGCAGATGTGCAGACTAAATCATTTCTGTAATAGAATCTATATACACCTAAGTAATATTAAAGCTAGCAGTCCGACTTTATTGGTCACTGTCTGCAGGGTGCACTCACAGTTTAAACTTATAGTAGTCACAGTAGGCTATTACACCGTACCATAAACTTAAACTTTGACATTAGCACTGACGAGGGGGCTCATGGGCCATATAGTAACACTAAAGCTGCATTTTGTGGTTTTACCTTATGTTTCACACAATGCCCAAGTGTTTGTCTGGCTTAACCCAGGTTCATGAACAGCAGGGACCATGTGGTTTATGCTCAGAGCTGTGCTTTATGCTCAGCTGCAGTATTTTAAGTGTAGTCAGTAGTGTTACACACACCAGTGGTATAGCCAACATCAGTGGTGTTATATACACTGTCAGTGGTGTTATAGATGCGATCAGAGGTGTTATATACACTGTCAGTGGTGTTATATACACTGTCAGTGGTGTTATAGATACTCTCAGTTGTGTTATAGATGCAGGCAGTGGTGTTATAGATATTGACAGTAGTGCTATATACGCTGTCAGTGGTGTTACAGACACTCTCAGTTGTGTTATAGATGCGGTCAGTGGTGTTATACACACTGTCAGTGGTGTTATACACGCTGTCAGTGGTGTTATAGATGCTGTCAGTGGTGTTATACACACTGTCAGTGGTGTTATACACAGTGTCAGTGGTGTTATACACACTGTCAGTGGTGTTATACACACTGTCAGTGGTGTTATAGATGCTGTCAGTGGTGTTATACACACTGTCAGTGGTGTTATACACACTGTCAGTGGCATTTCAGACATGATGTGGATTGTTGCTCACGTACCTTTGAGTTTACTGTGTGATTTGCTGTTCTTCCTCCAGTTGTGATCTTTGTTGGACACTTTGTGTTCATCGAATGGTGAGATGTGATGTGAGAGGACACTCTCAGAAATAGCCACGCAGATGTCTAAGACGCACCAGATACGTTTTTGTCATTATTCACAAATACAAACTAAACCTAAATCATCAGTTGTGTGTGTCACATACAGTTACTGCAGCGGTTGCCAGGGCAGCACATGGCGTCTCTATGGCAACGCTTCTTCCTCCTGCGGCAGGTGAGGCAGCGAGAGGGTGAATGCTGAGGGCTGTGGCAGTAGCTGCCCAGGGTGCACTCCTTGTCATTGCTGCATGGATACACCTGTTGGAACAAGACAGCTCTTTACTGACTAAGATATATGAATTAACATGTCAATTTTAGCAACCTCATTATGTTTAAATTGGGTAATGATGAAATAGAAACAAAGAACCCTACACATACTGTGATGCAGTAACCACCTGTAATTGTTATACAACATTGGATAGCCAAACAAGTAATCATTAAGAAAAGAAGTTGCCTTAAACATAAGCCTGATGATATAGTGTGTGTATCACAGAAAGAACCTTATTCAAGAATCAAGCTACTTAAGTGAATATATTTTTATCTTGACTTGAAAAATACTGCTGTAGAGTTTCCAAGCACTAAGTCTCTGCGGTAGGTAGCCCTCAAACCAAGAATGACCCTAAAGTGCACAACTAAATATCTCTAAGTAGGAAAATGAGTGCGATGTTTGTCTTGGAGGACTTTAAGACGTGGTCCCAGTGCGGCTGGTTAGAAGTGGGCCCAGTGTTGCAGCCAGAAGTTCAAGTCTAATTTTTTTTTTCATGTTTTTCAGGCTTCTACATAGTGGGAATTTCAAATGATTCTTACCAAGGAAAACAGTGCGTTTGAGTTTCAGGAGCATTCAAGGGCTTAATGAGTCTACAGGCATAATGAGAGGGCAATTACTGCTGCTAATCATACAGCTCTGGAGCCTGCCTTTATTATGTCTATGGTTTACAATGAGTGGTCCAGACATGTCGCTGTTGCGTGGCCTAGCACTCAATGTCTGAGAATGTCCTTACAGTAAGCAAATGGTCCTGTCCACTCAAAGAAATAAAACCGCGTAAACAAGCACGGGTGTGGATCTTTACTGGAAGCTTCATCTCAAATCCATTCCAATTACACATTCCTCACATAACGAATGTAATGGTTGGTCAAACTGTTTGGATGCTTAAGTGTTGTAAATGTGTCCCAAGCAATAAACTGGACCGCTAGTCAAAAATCTAAACAGCCATTCTCTCACATAGGAGTAAAAGAGGTTCTTTTTCTTCCTTCTGGATCATGGCGACTACTACTACTACCATACCCACGATATATGTATGTATAAAATGTGTATAGTTTCACTGCAATTATATGAGCAACATAAAATTACTTCTAGAAAAATTAGGGTGACCAGATTTTCAAAATTCTAAACTGGGACACACCCGGGTTGGGATGGTTGGTATAAATGAAACTGTGACATGAGTGCGTAACATTGTCCATTCTCGACTCGCACATATATATATATATATATATATATATATATATATATATATATATATATATATATATATATATATATATATATATATATATATATATATATATATATATATATATATATATATAAATGGACGTAGCTAGCCTGCTAGTCGCCATGTTCCAAATAGGAAGTGAGCATGAGCCTTGTCATTTTGCTTTTAAAATGTTCATATTAACCCGCTCTACACGATCCTGGTATTTTTATTTTGCTATTGTGTCCATAAAGGATATGAACATTAATAGCAGACGAATCAGGCGCCCTCTTCCCCCCAGAGTCTCTCCCACTAGTGTTAGCAACAGGTTTGATTGACAGCGTTGCTAAGTGTCTGCTCTGACCTAAACCTCGATGAGCTTTGATGAGCTTTGATGAGCTTTATTTGGCTGGAGCTGAACGCTATGGTGGCATCTTACTCCCTTTGTCCACTTCTTTATACACTTTAGGTTTGTGACTCATCTGAGGGACATCTGTCGGTGTATTTCTTTACTTTATGGTCATTTTCAAGCACAATTTTCTGTATTTTAGCTGAACAAATGACAATATATTCCTTGCGTTACTGTTGGCAGGTATCAAATTGATCAAAATAGGGACACCTGGAGTATTTCTTGTATAAAACTGGGACAAAACCTGGGACTGTCCCAATATAAGAAAACCTATGTGAAAAAATTTTAGAGATCTTGTGCACCCTGCAAACGGCTATTCACTAACTTAAGCCTCTGATCACTGATTTGAGGGAGGAACTAATGTATCTAAAGAGATTTCACAGGGAGGACATGACGTCTTATTACAGAAAAATAAACAAAAGGAACAAAGAGCTTTCTTTGTGGCAGTTCCTATAGAGTAGTTTGGGATCAAATGTCAACTGGCCAGATTTGAATATACACAGACATGCATTAGCAAACACAATATAAAAAGTAAACAAAAGAGCCTTGAAACATCAGAATAAGCTGCTGAGTCACTACTGGTATTTATTAGTGATATGACATGAACAAGTCGGCTCTTTTGAAAGTTTCCTTAACATAATTTGTATGCATTTTTTTACTGATTAACACAGCGCAGGCAACATAAGTAAGAGGTTTTTACTATTATTATTACCACAGTGCAACGTTTTACTTTACATTTCAGTGGCTAAACACATTCACACTGTCACTTTGAACTATTTTAAACAGATCTGTGATTAGTTTGTTGTTAAAATTTGTTCTCACCTTTGCCTCTGTCATATAAATAAAAAGAGAAAATCTTTTGAATGGCTCATGAAAGTGAACAGATCCAAAAGATTCAGATCTCATAAAAGAGCCGAAAGTCCCATGACTAGTATTCATTACTCTATAATTTCAAAATACTTTTGCATGAACACTGAGTTTAGTATTTAGCTTTTTAAAGTCTTCACTGGCACATTAGGCTAACTGTTAACTCTATTACTGCACTGAGACCACAGCATCAGGGGCTTTGGGTTCACATGTGAAGTCTATGGAGGACACGGGTCTATGTGGGACACGGGTCTATGAATGACACGGGTCTATGTGGGACACGGGTCTATGGGGGACGCGGGTCTATGTGGGACACGGATCTATGGGGGACACGGGTCTATGTGGGACACGGGTCTATGAAGGACACGGGTCTATGTGGGACACGGGTCTATGGGGGACGCGGGTCTATGTGGGACACGGATCTATGGGGGACACGGGTCTATGTGGGACACGGGTCTATGAAGGACACGGGTCTATGTGGGACACGGGTCTATGTGGGACACGGGTCTATGAAGGACGCGGGTCTATGTGGGACACGGGTCTATGAAGGACGCGGGTCTATGAAGGACGCGGGTCTATGTGGGACACGGGTCTATGGAGGACGCGGGTCTATGTGGGACACGGGTCTATGGGGGACGCGGGTCTATGGAGGACACGGGTCTATGGGGGACGCGGGTCTATGGAGGACACGGGTCTATGTGGGACGCGGGTCTATGGGGGACACGGGTCTATGTGGGATGCAGGTCTATGTGGGACACGGGTCTATGGAGGACACAGGTCTATGTGGGACACAGGTCTATGTGGGACACGGGTCTATGGAGGACACGGGTCTATGTGGGACACGGGTCTATGGGGGACACGGGTCTATGTGGGATGCAGGTCTATGTGGGACACAGGTCTATGGAGGACACGGGTCTATGTGGGACACGGGTCTATGGAGGACACGGGTCTATGTGGGACACGGGTCTATGTGGGACACGGGTCTATGGAGGACACGGGTCCATGTGGGACACGGGTCTATGGGGGACACGGGTCTATGGGGGACATGGGTCTATGGGGGACACAAGTCTATGTGGGACATGGGTCTATGGGGGACACAAGTCTATGTGGGACACGGGTCTATTGGGACACGGGTCTATGGAGGACACAGGTCTATGGGGACACAAGTCTATGTGGGACACGGGTCTATGGAGGACACGGGTCTATGTGGGACACGGATCTGTGGGGACATGAGTCTACGGGGACACAGGTCTATGGAGGACACTGGTCTATGGAGGACACAAGTCTATGTGGGACATGGGTCTATGGAGGACACAGGTCTCTGTGGGACACGGGTCTATGGGGACACAGGTCTATGGAGGACACAGGTCTATGGGGGACACAAGTCTATGTGGGACATGGGTGTATGGTGATACAAGTTTGTGAGGGACACAGGTCTATGGGGACACGGGTCTATGGGGGACATGGGTGTATGGTGATACAAGTTTGTGAGGGACATGGGTCTATGTGAGATATGTGTCTGTGGGGAACATGGGTCTATGGGGACACAGGTCTATGAGGGACATGGGTCTATGGGGGACACGGGTTTATGGGGACACAGGTCTATGAGGGACATGGGTCTATGTGGGATACGAGTCTATGGGGGACATGGGTCTATGAGGGACAGGGGTCTAGACTAGTCCAACGTTTCCGCAGCGCATTTTAAGCACTGATTTTTCTGCAAAATTCGCCACATGTCAACATGTTTCACGTATCTGTCCTCAAATGCAAAGGCGTCCAATGAGAGACATTTGGCACGATTACATATGAGGTGTGATGATATAAACCCGAGCTCTCTAATGTGGCCCATAAAAGAAAGCATCTGTATCTCACCATTCTGCTAGTGTATATAATGTAAACTCAATAAGTTTATTTGGAGTTTTACATGAACAACTAAAAGTGGGTAATCACTTAATAAACCTGGGGTACTTGATTTTCACACCGAGGAAGGAGCAGGTACGTTTTAAATCTAACATCTCTACAAGCTCTCACAAACTCTTCGGCACATTGTTAATATCCACATGCATTAATATTCAGTTGCTTAAGAACAGTGAAACAAGTGAAACTGGGTGGACCACCAAAGAAAATCGAAAAAATACTTTATTATTAGATACAGACAGCACACAGTGGTCTCATTTTGTCACAAAGTGCTGCTTTTACAATACAGTGGTCCCTCGATTATCGCGGGGGTTATGTTCTAAAAATAACCAGCAATAGGCGAAATCTGTGAAGCTTTATTTTTTATAGTTATTCTCTATGTTTTGCAGCAGTAAAACCCCTCACCACACACTTTATACACTTTTCTCACACAGGCATTAACATTTTCTCACATTTCTCTCTTGTTTAAACTCTCTCAAAGTTCAAACCTTCGTAGGCGCCTTTGTCGGTGCAGAACGTTTCATCAACATTGTGGGTTTTGTCGGGGAGAAAACTTGCAAACATACAGCACTTCAGAGTCACACTGCGATCCAACATTTATGTAAATTTGTCTGAACACATTCTGTACTGTACAGGAGACACGGCACGGAGGAGACTGATGGACAATGGTCTACAGTCCCTTAGCCAATCAGGACGCACAACACGCACAACATGCACGCTCATACTCTATAAAAAAGCGTGTAAAATTGCACAATCTATCAATCCTCAGACGTTTATCGAAACTTTCAAGAGAATCCTTTGTAAGTAGGCCCCATCTTCCTCACAACAGATGGCAACAGGAAGTCCTTAATATAAATAATAATGGACAAAGGAGCATGATATTGAAAGCGGCTGGCTACATAATGCCCATTTCAGAATGACATTGGAACAACATGTTTAGTTGGCAAACCACCACGGCACCACAGGCACACTGGGCCGGCACTGCACTGACAGATCAGTTTTAGTGTGGTGTACCGCTGACAAACACTCAACAATTAACATGAGGGCCTACATGAAAGAGGGTGAAATCATTACGGCCACAATAAACAACAAAACTGCAGTGGGGGACAGGGTCAGATGCGCGGAGGAGGCAGCGGCAGCGGCGGCATCTGGGAGAACGGCAACATTCCAACCACGGGTGCACGCCACATGTTAAATCAAGCCTAGAGAATATCAATATTTCAGCACATTACACGTTGTTGTTGGATGGGCCTGTGCCATGAAAGTGAACAAGATTACAGAGCTTGGACCAATGCCACGCTTATACTTTCTCAAGCAGGGAACACATGGATACAATGATACAGCCGTAGTGAAGGATTAGTCTGCCCGCATCTATCACTATGACAGTTTATGTGTGATATGTGATGATGAACACGGTCATGATCTGAAAAATGTATCATAACCAAGATCGGTATATGTAAGGGTCTGTAAATTATTTTTAAACAGGCATAAACCTAAACTGTAGACAAATCCAGTTGCACAAATGTATCAAAAAGTACAAAGTGTGCACTGCAGATTGTCTAGGGTTAGGTTACAACGTACTGTACATAATATAATGCACCATGAGTAGAGTGAACAGACCTTCAAAATTCAAAACTGGAGCACACCTGGGTTGCGATGGTTCGTATAAATAAAATTCAGCTAAACAAATGTAGCATATTTCCCCACTTTACTCTTGGCAGGTATCAAATTGGTCAAAAATAGATACACCTGTGATATGTCTTGTATAAAACTGGGACAGAACAATGGTTTTGGTTAAATCTACTGGGACAGGAGACACAAGGTTCAAAACTGGAACTGTCCCGGGTAAATAGGGACAGGGTCTGGTCACGGTAACCATGAATGAATAAAATGAATTCAGACAGAAATGGTCTAAATACATTACCTGCAGAGTCTGTGTAAGACTGGTGTACACCTGACTCATTCCCTAGAGTCAGGAATCACAGTATTCCTCACAGTTCGATCCAATACTCGATGTGATAATATGCATTATGGTGATACATGCAATAATCCATATACTCTACACTACACTAAATATTTTATTATATGTGACTCTTTTCAAAGGATCACATTTCTATTTCTTTGTTAAACTACTACATGCTACTACAACTACTACTACTACAAAATATATTTAATTAATAACTAATTAAAGCTCTCAATTTACTGGTCAATCTACATTCCTGCCCTCACCTATGGTCATGAGCTCTGGGTAATGACCGAAAGGACAAGATCACAGATACAAGCGGCCGAAATTGGTTTCCTCCGTAGGGTGGCCAGGCGTACCCTTAGGGATAGGGTGAGGAGCTCGGTCACACAGGAGGAGCTCAGAGTAGAGCCGCTGCTCCTACACGTGCAGCTGAGGTGGCTCGGGCATCTGTTCAGGATGCCTCCTGGATGCCTCCCTGGGGAGGTGTTTCAGGCATAATGGCTTGGGGTTCCACTGGAGGAGCTGGAGGACCTGTCTGGGGTGAGGGAAGTCTAGAAATCCCTGCTTAGACTGCTGCCCCCGCAACCCGACCCCGGATAAGTAGAAGAAAATGGATGGATAACTAATTCAATGAATATGCCAATTGCTCTCCAGAAACATGTTTGTTTTATTGAAATAAGGAACACAACTGTAGAGCTGCCTCAACTTAGTTTTGTGAAATGAACCTAAAATGCTCATGGCACTAGGTCAACACAGTATCTTCTTTCAGTATTATATCATCAAATGAAATATCATGACATATAGATTTTTGGCACAACCCTACTCAACTAACTACTAACTTTAAAACCTAATTTGGCTAATGCCTTATGGCGGTAAAGTTCCAGTGTAACACCACTTGTTTAAGACCAGTTACAGCCAAAACACTGTGGGACTAGTTCTGTTGATCTGCTGATGCGCTCATGTGAAAAATAAGAACACTTGCCTATGCTGAAGGGGCTGTTTCATAGACTAGAAACCTGAGCTGTTACCCCAGAATGAAGACTAATAGATGTGACCTCATTCTACCTGCCCTGAAACCCACTCGTGTCCAAATTGGCCTGGACTGATGACAGAAGTTGCCCATATGGAGAAAAAGCAACGGGTCTCACCTCTTCCATCAAAACCCTTATACCACATGATGGCTATAATACCTTACAAAACCCAGTTCCTGCCAATCTTCTCTGATAATCTTGTCTTAACTTGTCATGTTTTTGAACGCCTCATTGGCAAATTCTGAAGGATGGGGCATCGTTTTTGGAAGTCTCTGATTCATCTCATGTTGCTCCCTTATTTTTGCTCTTGACAGGCTTTGGGAACATTAAAGCCATGCCTGCGTTTGGTGTGCAGGAAGTGGGATGGAGACAGTGTACTTTAGCGTATGCTGGTGAGATGATACAGGCAGAGACGGTCACATAAGAGGGGCATAAGGAGGCCCGCGGAGCTGCCTCGTGCTGCTCTCGTGCTGGTAAGCCTGCTTTTCTTTGAAGATGGAGCGGAGATGGGCACTAGACAATCTACAAGGGATTTACTACAGGATATAGAGGCTTTACATTCTTCCTCCAGTCTGCCCGGGTCCCTGTTTATCCCTCTATATATCCTCCGAGTCCAAAGGGGTGATATCATCATGAATTATAAATATTTCTCTATATAGTTTGAGCTCATCATGTTTGTTTAAATTCAAGCCTCACCACAATGTTTACGCCGGAAAATAGTCTAAAGTTGTTTTTTTGGGGTTTTTTTTTCATCTGCTCTTTGCATTAGCGAGTGGACTTGCAACTCCACAAATCTGACTCTTGCTCAGTCCTTGTCTCCATGGCGATGTTGTTCCTTTCGCTATATTCCATAATATAGCACAAAATGTATCTATTTCCATGGAGAATGTTGTATTCCAGTTAATGGTTTTAACTTATATTTTTATGGAATTGTGCAGGTGACATCCCACTTCTAGATAAAATGTTTTCTTTATCTTTGTAAAAAAAAAAAGCATTACGCGTTTCTGTAATGCTGGATATTAAGTCAGTCTCAGTTTCCCATGCTCAAAACTGTCTGTACTGCATCTCACTGGTCTAAAAAGTTGTATAATACCATCTCACTGTCCTGTTCATTTCAGTGCTTAACCTCCATTGGTCAATTAAGTTTCGATTGCAATACCTGCCATTGTTCAATCTTGACAGACAGAGTTTAACTTTTCAAATTCACCAGCAGATGCAGTCCTAGCGCCCTTTGAATGTAATCTTGTGCCAACGAGGTTTGAGGTATTTCCAAGACACCTAATTATTCAACAGACAGGAGTATAAGGTGTCCTAATAATGCATAGACTGTATTATGGTCATCTTTAAATGGAAAGTAATTCTATCATAAGATGGAAAATATGCAATTTTTTAAAATAATTATAGCAGGGGCTGTTGATTTTTCAGTGGTTCTTGTTCTTTTTGTAGGGACAACTTTTAAGTTAGCAGAAAGTCAGTGCCAAAGAACAGTATAACTCACTCAAACACCCATAAAATTAAAAAATAAGTGTTATAAAATGCAGCTCCTGTTATGTTATGATGAAATAATGTCATAATGGGTTATATGTCTCTTTTAAAGCTCAAAGACTCCACTTTCACACTTATTATCCATCTAGATTGAACTTGGCCTTCAGAGATTAACTATGCAACCCAAAACCGTGAATGGTGTAAATGAGTGGCAGGGGCCCTACTAACTCAAATAAACTATGTCACTGAACAAACAAATGTCCCATTGGCCTAAAAGACATATTGAATGACATGGGCCATAGCCAGGTCCAAGGGTTGAACTATCCATAGCCTACAGCCTGTTCCTTCAACTCTTTCATCACTCAAAACATATGTGTTTAGAGCTACGTTCAAAACCCCCTAGACTCTTGTCTCAAGCTGGGCCGCCTTCCCTTAAGTTAAATACACATTCTTAGTTGATCTCATTCGTCCAACTGAAGGAAAAGGAAACTATTAGAGAGACTAAGACTGCTCGCTTCAAAGCAGGGGTGTCAAAAGTCAAGAACTGAAAAAAAGGATCAAAACTAGACACTCGGTTGAGCAAGTATCAATACTACAAGAAATCTAATTAACAGGATAAAATCTGACCTTTATGCAGCAGTTTTAGAAGTATCTCGAGCTAGTGTCAGGCGGCATGGTAACATAAATAAAACACTATTATTTTTTGTTATAAATGTGTCTATTTTATTTTATTTTTTATTATCATTGTGCCAAATTAGTCTTGCGTATTGAACCTATGATAGTCTAAATATCAAAATCAACTTTACGCTACTTACAAAGACGTTGAAAGTTTGGAACATTTTAATCTACGAAGCCCCTACCCAAAAAAAAAAAAAAAAAAAAGGTCTAATCCTGCTCTAGTTCTGCTCTCTCATTAACAGCTCCAATTACAGTAAAGAGGTCTCCGGTGCGCCCCTCATGGCTCCAGCGCCGGGCCCTTGTATAGCACCCAAGGGACCAACTGCCAACTAAAAACCCAAGGACAAGGAGAGCTGGAGACTCAACGTGGCCGGGCTGACAAGCTAACAAGCTTTCACACCTCAGACTGCCTTTTCTCCCTCTTTCTCAGCTCATTAGGGTCAGTAAACAGTCATTTCGGGGCACCGACAGGACACAGTGTCTCTGAGATCGCTTGTAAAAGTCATCTGAAATAAAAAGAAACTATAGTTAAAGTGGTGGGACCAGGGTTGGCTGCGGTATCCAGTAACAGTGCCACCTACGAGTGCTGGGCCCCAAGATGTAGACGTTTTGTGGGAAACATAAACAACACAAAAGTAGACGAAATGTTATATGATTTGCAACTGATTAATGGAGATCAGCAAAATCAAATGCTGCTGTTACAATCTGACAAGGGTTTTTTTTATTTTTTATCAACAAACTACAGCCTGTCTTTTACAGCAAACATAACTGAGAGACTGTACACTGGAGCAGACAAGTTGCAATTGTGCATTGTCTAACTTTTTAAATTGTTGCATTTAACAAATTCAGACTATAATTACATGCAAATCCCATAAATGGTCAAATGAGTTCAGGTGTGCCAGTTTCCAGCCCCAGCAGTTTATTCTTGATCTGTTTTAATGTAGTTATACCCAATTTTTGTCCATGTAGTTGAGCTAAATTTGTCATATTATTTGTAAAAGCAGCTCTTAAAGAAGAAATGAGATCTCTGTGTGCTGTCTGCATTGAATTATAAAGTATTTTATCCTTCAAAAAACAAGAAAGTACGCTGTTTTTGCATTGTTAAAAAAGTACACGCTGTCTGAAAATTGAAACTTTGTACTTCTGCAAACCATTTTAAATTTAAAGTTTTTGGTTTTTCATTTTTTAAATACAGTAAAATGTGGTTCTAGTGCCTTTAATGGTACTTCTTGGATGATTCATTGTGGTCGCCCATTGTTCAAAGTTGTCACAGCAGCAGTGGTTTAAGGATGTGTCAAAGGCAGTGAACCAGTGTCTCTGTAGGGAACAATAAGGACCAAAGTATAACTTAACTCGAACAAAACTCACTGCATGATGTGAACGTTGATGAAGTGATAACCCTAAGTCCTAAAAGCTCTTTTTAAATTCTCATAACTCATAACAAATGTACACCCTTATTCCAAACCTAAGGCACATAAAACTGTTCTTTGGCTTTACATTTTGCTCCTAAATGCTCACTATATGATAAAACTACAGAGGGAAGCATGCGCCGCTCTGCACCATCAACTCTCATGTATGCCAAGGCCAGGCTGTGGCTGCTATTTCACAACTCGGGGAAAATCTGGCAGCCAGAACATGACACATTCACACACAATAAGTGAAATTAGCCATCTTCAACTGGCCACCACGAGCATACACAGTGGCTTCTCACATTATAACCGTGCGTGGTCTATGTGCATTATGTTTCCTTCAGCCCAAAACCGCTGTAGATTATAATTGGAGTTATGTGTAGCTGCGCTGGGGTCTGGCAGTGTGTCTGAGGTTGGGCTGGCGGAGGAGAGGAAGACGCTCTCCATCATTATTGACGTTTCAGCTCCGTGTTAGAACGCAATTCACACTTCTCACAGCCTTCTGACACCATCGTGACCACATACACAGGAAACATGCGGTTGACACGAGATATATACTTTATTATAGGGAGAAGACATTGCTCGGACAACTTTTGGGCATGAGGAAAATGACGGAGTGAAATAAAAAACATAAATAAACGTTCAAATGTGTCTTTTTAAAGTATATACACAGGTTGTTCGAAAGTCTCCCTGTATTCATGGGTTTGAAATTTCGATTATAGCCACCATTTTGAGGACTTTGGACCATTTTAAGCATAGAACAGAGTATTGAGTTTTTAATTGTACATTACTTTGGCAATAGCCCATTTTTTCATCACTCTGAAACACACGGATACTGTAGTTGTGTTGTTAAGTAAGACAATTCGCTTATCCATATAACTTTTTTTTTACATTTTTATGCTGGATGCCCTTCCCGTAACTGCACAGAGTTACTAAAGTATGGACAGTAAGCGAAGTGTGTCACTCTGAATGCAACACTCTGCACTAAGATGAGGTTTAAACTGGTCAGCCTACGGTTAACTGTTCACTGTTTCTCCACGGGATCTAAAGGCACACTCGCTAACCCTGCATGTCCCGCAATATATGACATTAAACGTATATTTCCATGGAGACAAACAGTTGGCAGAGGCACCACCAAGCAAAGTGACACGTCAGATCTATGCTAAATAAATCTAATGTCATACTGGACCACTTAAACGACCCATATTTGGCTATTTTCTGATCTGTTTTATAATGTTGTCTCCTTATCAAAAAACATATCTGGAGTTGTGTTTTGTTTCATTCACACATGTTTAACACATAAACCCCGCATATTTAAGCTGAGTCCTTCTCTCAAACTGAAAACACTCTGTTCCGCATTGTGATAAAGTAAAACGAGCTGTTAACTTGAAAACTACCACTTTATGACATCACAAGGTGGAACTGAGCATTTTGAGCTTTGGAGATGTACAGACTTATAATAAAATGTTACTCAAACATGTGTGAATGGAACAAAACACAACTCCCAGTATGTTTTTGAGGAGTTAACAGCATGGAGTAAAGTTCAGAAGAGTGATTTTTTGAGTAGTGTCTCTATGGGACAAGCTGGAGAAAAGGTAGTACACCTACATACAAAACAGTATTATATGGGTAATATTAAGTGGGGAATAGAGTCAAAGCTATATTTTATTTTACCCACCTCACTCTCCAAACACTTCTAAATAATCACAACTGTCAGAGCCCATGTTTGATGTCAAAACCAGGCCGTGGTGCAAGTGTTGTAACAGCAGGGATTCATAAGCGCTTGAGTGGTATTAAGTGGTTGGTAAAAGTATCCCTCCACTGAAAGCCTCTCGTAATCCGGGCTAACGTCTGGTCCTCTTTAATGACACTAAGAACCAGACAGAAAATTACCCAGACTAGTGTTAACTTTCTCTCGCGTTGCTGCCTGGTATTAATGATTTAGTGCGGTGGAAGTGTGCTGCGCCCCGGTGTGGCGTCAGCTCTGAGAGGCAATTAGGGCTTTATGAGGGGGCACCAATCCCTGCAATTGCCAATAACCTTTCGCATGTGAAATGAGGGGCTTTTAAATGGCAAAATGGTGCTACTTGTTCACCTCAAGACACTCCTACAAAAGTGCAAATGTGGGGTTAGGCGCGATTCGCAGTTATTAACAGCTGAGTCGTTACGCACACTTTTGTCTGACTTGCTGCGAGGCCTGTGTATAATTATGATGTCTCAAAACAAGCTTGTGCTATTTTGAGTCGTTAAAACACAATTAGCACTCCAAATAAATGAGGGCACTTTACATAGCTGGGAGTATTTTCAGCTAATTCGCAGGCTGGAGAGCAGAATGTATAATTATAATCAGGATAAAAGGTGTGTTTTTGATATGATAATTTGAGCCATTTTGTGTTGTATGATTATAATATGACTTTAATTTAGACTGATTGTTTGTTGTCTGGCTAAATAGAGCGAACAGTAGTGTCATCAAGGAGCTATTACGCATCTAATCAAGTGTATCAGACACAGCCTTTTATCCTGGTTGAAGTCAGTGCGCTAATAGAATACTGAGCTGACATCTATGATCTCCCCAAAAATGACCAAATAAATGCTGTAAAGTGACCTGTGCCAGAATGTTGTGTTTCTTTGGGATGGTCCCGTGCGCAGAAGCGGAGTGGTTGGTGGCAGGAGCGGCCGTCTCCCCGAGCTGTCCCGGTTTGATGGAGTTTGCCTTGGGTCGCGCCGCTGACACCTGGTGCGTCCTCAGCGAAGCGACGAGAAAAAACATCACACAGCAACTATTCCACTGTAACGCGAGCATCCTGGAGGGGCGAATGCGGAAATAATCACCTGAGTTTATGAAGTGTCTTTGGAAATATCCTGCTAAAGTGTGGTTGGTCAGAGCGCGCTCACAGTGTCCATGTGGTGCGCGCCGGTCTGTCAGAGTGTGGTGATGGGGCGCACAGAGGCTCTGGATGGCTGCAGCGCATAGAGTGACTGAGGATGGGACTTAACTAGAGCTCTCCCTCTGTGTGTCGGGCTGTGAGTGAACGCTCAGCTCAGAAGCCCGCGGTTTTATTATCTCGGATTGAGGTTTTTTTTTTTTTTTTTCTCCAAGATCATAATGAGTGCGCTTCCTCCGCCCTTTCTTACATCTGACAAAGACTGAAACTGATCTGTCCGCAGTCCTGCTGTTGTCTCCAGCCCGGCTCCAGGAGCTCCATTGGGAAAAGCTTATAAAATTATACACTGTGTGTTTTAACTGGGCGCTTGAACCTTTTACTGGCAGCCGCTTGGATGAGTGTGGAAAAGGTCTGGGAGTGCGTAAAACTTACGCACCATTCTGCATGTCGCACCAATTTATATCATTCTCTACCTGCTAAATATTTGCACATGAATTCATGGTTTTAACCTAATTTCATCATGTTGACTGTTTATTTTTCCTTTTATTTTGATTAATTGATCTCTTCTTATGTCAAATGCTGGGTCCAAGGGTAAAATGTGGCCAGTTTCGCACTGATTTTGGTCCCAAATTTAAAACCAGCATTTAACAACTGTCTTTGCTTATTTATTTATGAAAATACTGTAGACTCTTACTTAAGTTATATGTTGGCATATAACGTTTCGATATCTGTATATAATAATGATTCATATGCTCTTTTAAATAATTGTGATATATTCACATGTTGCCATGTGTCATTTAAATAAGCAGGGTTAGTCATCCATGCAGCATTCCTGAATAAGTTATAATGCAAACTATCTGATAAGCATTGTTTCCTCTCTGTGGGAATGGCATCCCTCATGATGCAAGGAATGCCACGGGCGATAAAGTTAGTGATACCAGTATTATAGAGGCTTCTTTGTGTCTCGATGGCATATATACAGTATCTAGATAAGTTATATTCATGTTGGTTAGATAATACATGCAGTGATACAAAGAGTCTTTCACTCAGGTGAAGCCTCTCATTTGACAATATATTTAGCCAATTATTCATGGCTGTTATCAGTGTGTGTCTCAAACTGCATTGTTACTTCTCTCTACAGTCAAGTTGTGGTTAAAATTTTTCTTTTTTCTCTCAGATTAATGTAGATCATATATAATGCAACAAAAGGTGTGTTATCAGTCTAGCGGTCAGTCACTCACCATTTCCCACAAAGGCTCTATGGCTCTACACACCTCCATAGTTTTCACATAGAGGGACTGACTGGGCTGGGATGAAACCAGAACACCGGCAAAGGCTTCTGACCTCAAAGCGATCCATCACTGCCTCCAATTCAGCGTGTCAAGTTCTTTTGTCTCAAACAATAGGCAACCAACTGAACTGGGGAGTGGGAGGAAGTATTGGACTTGTTTGATGTAACTGTAGATGCTTCGAGGTGATACTATTTTAGCCTTTGTCGCTCCAGGCTATAGTCATTTACTTTGAAAGTCTGCAATCAGACAGTAGTTTCTTTCAATGTGTTTCCTCTTCACAAGTGATCCTGACACGAGGATTGTGATTCACAATGGTGCGTTCACTTCAATAGGTTCTTATGTCGTAGTTTTGACTGAATTGGTTAAACTAAAGAGCAATTATGCTTTGTGTCCATCAAATAATATGAACAATATCAACATTTTTTGTGATTTAAAGACCAAGTTTTATCAGCTTTTTTAAGTTACAAATCATAAACTTCCTATAACAATGACACCTACAGAGGCAGTGTCTGTGCAGAAGGAGACACAAAACTCTCTTTAGACAAAACAAGATGAGGCTGTGAAATGTAAGATGATGTAATTCCTATTGGATAAGTTTTTTAAACAGTGTCTTAATTGATTTAAGATCAAGATTTATTTTTTTATTGTCAACTACTTGCAGGAAACTATTTGAACTTATTAAGATTAAATAAAAAGTTCTTCATTTTCCCTTTCCCAGATTTAAGTAGCCCTAGGCTGAGTTCTCCTGTGACGCAAATATTTTAATTTTAAAAAGTTAAGGTTGGGTAAGATAACGGGAAATGAACAGCAGATAACATTCAAATGAAATGTTTTCACTCATAATAATGGACATGAAAGCTTGTGTAGAAATGACTGCACCAAAGCAAAGAGGGACAAGAAGATGATTTATTGTTTGTCAAAGTCCGGATGATGCCCAGCTGTGTTCTGTCTTGTGGCGGAGCTGCTGATTAAACTGTCCCTGAGGAGAGGGTGAAAGTGGACTGTGGAGCCTGCTCCTTCCAACTCATTTATCAGTGTAAGCCGTGCGCACAAAGGAGAGGAAGCAGCATGTGGATGAGCTGCTGTTGATAAGTGCAGAGATGTGCAGAGATGTGCATAGATGTGCAGAGATGTGCAGAGATGTGCAGAGATGTGCAGAGATGTGCAGAGATGTGCAGAGATGTGCAGAGATGTGCAGAGATGTGCAGAGATGTTGGGATTAACCACAAAGGATCAGATGTGACAGGTCTGTTTAAGTCATGATGTAGTACCTCCAGCAGGGACAGTGATGACAGTGATGACAGAGCTGCTGCATATTTAAATAGAGTCACTCAAAGATCTAAACACGGTAACACTGAAGCCGACTATCGTCACAGTAACACTGATTCAACACTGAAGCAGACTGTTGTTACAGTAACAGTGGAGCAGACTGTCATCTCCGCGTCACATCTGAGCTTATTTAGTTTGTGCATTGACTGACATTGATTTGGCATCAAACATTTGTGCCTGATGCACTTTCTGTTGCAACCTTTAACAAATCTCCAGGGTTGGCATCAACACAATCACCACATTGTCATGTGATCACATACAGCTGGAATTACTGAACTAGAAGAACACAAGTAGGATTGTACATAATAAAAGTAAATGTTCTTTATTATGTCCATCACTTTGCCTGTTGTAAAATAAGTAAAGCTAAAATACAATACTTTGTTCATTTGCCCATTTGAGTGTCACAGCACAGAAACAAGAGATAAAATACAAAAGAATGTCTCTGCCAAGAGCACTGATGACTTTCTTGACAAACTGTACTGGAAATCACACTCCAGGCTGTGAGACATCTTAGGACCTTTCTTTTAGCTGTGTTCATGTGTATTTGTGTGTATTGGTCTTTGTGTTCATTTTGATTTCATTTATTAATGAAGATGTGGGAGTTAGACTCAATCAGCACAGTGTGTCATGTGTATTATTGTGAGAACATTTTGAACTTTGTTGAGGGTTTGGTTCAACTGACATAAAAAGGTTATAAGTGAGTTCTCAAAGACAAGGTGGGTGAAGTGCATTGCTCAAGGACAGTATGACCTGATTGGTCAAATGTGTCAATACACTTGAACTTAATTCCACATTGAACTTTGGAATACAATGTAGAATTTCATTCACATATTTCACTGCCTGCTCCATGGCACATAACCATATAACGTATACTTCAGAACATCCACCCACACAGCTTCAGCTGACCTCCTGCGTGCAGTGAAGGTCTCCACTTGGACAAAGATGGCCTCTGCTTGGCCTCAGACAGCAGTGTGACAGATGTTAGCTGAACTCACAGTGACCTGTGACGAAGATCACACACACAATTATATAGCAGCAGTTTTTACTTAACATACAAAGTGTAGCTTCTTTACAGTGCAGCTACATACATAATACATGTCCACGCAATCAGGGACGCTGAAACGGCTGGGGGCACTGCAGTGGTCCACATGCATTCCTACCCAGCAGTGAATACTATAATAGTTTTCAGTTCACTTAAGAGTTTTTTTTGTTGTGCTGGACAGAGGGCTGAGAGATGTGAACAACTGCTCCCAACATGAGAATTGAACCAGAGATTTCCAGCTTGTCACAAATTTGTCGCCAATCATAGGTTCAAGGTCACTGAAGCAGCTCCAAATAGTAAATAAAGTACAGCTGCCGTCATGGTAACACATGGAGAAGCAACTAAACATAAGCTAACAGCATGAAGGTGAGCTATCGCAACAAAGCATCTTTAACCATGTAATAATCTGTGAGATCATTCAAAGCTGACTTTGATTCCTGGACCGTGTGGGTCCAATTTTCTGCACCAACCTTTCAAATAACATGCCTCGTAAGCGAATCCTCCGGCTAGGTACTACTGACTTAACTTAGCATAAGATGAATGGGCCTGAGTGAACAGACACAATCTTGTTGTGAATTAAAGTCCTTTTTACCTTAATATAAAACAGATGACTGTTTTTTATTTATTTGTGGCCTCCCAGTACCAAACTAGGCCCTACAGTGCTTAGATTCTGGATCAGACAAGATCAGACATTTTCAATGGATCAAGACCCAGAAGAAAGAAACTCACAGAAACTGTGCAGTTGTGACAGAGTTGTGTATGTATTTGAAATATACAAATAAATGTATGCTTGTGAAGAAAGGAGATGTGCGCAGTGGTTTTTGAGTGCTTTAGACGTTGGGATTTACGCCAATAGTTAATCAACTCAGCTTCCTCTGTCAAGGGCTGAAACATGAGGAATTTGCTTATGGAGCTTCATTGTAGGGGGTACCTTTATTTGAACTGTCTTAAAAACGTGACAAACAGAACTATTTCATTTTAACAGTTTGTAGTAGCCCAAACTTATTCTTCACCTTGTTGATGCATTCAGCGTGTTGAGTTTATAAGCACTTTTCACAACTTTCATGGACCTGAGCAGACCTTTGCCATCACGGTAATGCTAAAACAACTAGCATGCTTACTGCTCACCAGCTTCCTTTATAATTATAAACTGTAATCATAAAAACACTTTATAATTGATGTAGACAACCAGTTTTAGAAGGTAACAAAGTGCAAATAGTAAAGTACTTGAATGAACTGATTTTTCAGGTATCTGTATACTTTTTACTTTTACTTCATTCATTAATTTGAGAGCAGGTGTCTGTACTTTCTACTCCACTACACTTCTGAACTGGACTTCAGTAAAAAAAATACTTTTCATATGATTTATGGGTTATTTTTATCATGTTTGTGGTAACATCCAGACTTAAGTTTTGGAGCTCAGCTTTGAGCAAACAAAAATAAATACACAAAATTCATAAGAGAAATTAAGACATTGATTTGTATTGCTACTGTTGATTTGTATTGCTACTGTTCACAAAATACAATATCACTACATTTAACACAATTGAAACTAACAATAACAAATTAACAACTATTGAAATACTTTTTTTTTACTTGTGTAGATTTTTTGTGTGACACATTTACTTGTACTTTGTACCTCTGTATCTGTACTTAAGTAACTGAAGTAACAAAACTGAGTACTTCATCCACCACTGCAGACAGCACACAGTAATCTCATTTTGACTGTAAAAGTTGATTGTACAACATTTTGTACAAGGGTAAAACTCTCTTTTACTTTATTACTTAAAAAAAGGGTATGGAGGAGGTGAAACATAGACCACAGCATTTGCCTCACGCAGGACGGGTCTGTGGGCTGATGTGTTTTTGCCTGGTGTGGGTGTTGTCCATATGCATGTTCTGGAGTCACATCAAAGTGGCACAGGGACAGGCCTCCACAACAGTCTGATTTACAGACATGTTGCCGGTTCATCACTGCGTGGAGCCTTGGTGCACTTAGCATAAACAGCCCCCCCGGATCAAAGGTGCGCTCGGGTGGGCTTGGGGTGGGCTCGGGGTGGGCTTCGGGTGGGCTCGGGGTGGGCTCAGTGTGTACTCGGGATGGGCTCGGGGTGGGCTGCTTGGCGAGATGCTCTGATTCTATAGCTGCGGGTGGTCAACATGGAGGGCTCGCAACATGTCCTCCTGCTATTAATGAGAAACAGTCTGACCACGTTTCATTCTCACTGAGGCAAAATATTTTCAATCTCGGTCTTTTAGACAGCTCACGCGACGGGGAGGTTGCGCCGTGTCTTTCTGTCCCTGCAATTCATGGACTGGTTAACGTGTGGAATTCACTGGTGCGGAATTTACAACTCCATCAGTGAAACAACATGTATGGAAGTTCATTTGCAAGTTTTGTCACGTGTGTTTCATTGTTTTCAAGCGACTTCTGTGACTTTTGCAATGTCGTTAAAGAAGAAATAAGGCTTTTGTCTTGTTCTGATTTGAATTTAACAAGGGTTAGAATGAGATCCATGTTGCACGATAGACATGAGGTATAGGCTGCGGTGCACATGCCAGGCTCTGTGTCAGGCTCAGTGTCATGATTTAGATTCACTGACTGTCTCTCCCACTCTTCACCTTCATTTCATGCTTAAAACTGTTATTTTAATAAAAGCCTGCATGACAAAATAGGATTCAAGTTGCACTATGTAACATTTCTGGTAGGAGGTCGGTCATTTGCTTGTCTCCATGGAGATATTTTTGCTCTACCTGGAATAATTTCTTGTATAATCTTTTATCATTTATTCAATCACATGTTTTTATTGCTCAAAAATCCCTTGAAAAACCTGTTTCCACCTGTACAGTTGCATAGTTCACCTTCAAATTAGATCTCAAGTGAGGGAACCCTGAGTTGAATTCTCGGAGCGTGTGGAGCGTGGGTGGAGTTTGCTTGTTCTGCCTGTGTCTGACTCGGTGTCAGACACAGGCAGAACATGTACAGTAAGCTCATCTGTTATCCAGGCTTAAATCTAATTAATATAGAGATTACCGTATAGAGATTTGCCAAAAATCTTTACAAACTTGGCCATATCGAAATGTTGAGAGACACAGAGTTAGTGAAGCTGCTATGATTAATTGAAATAGGGCAAAAAAAAAAGGGGAAAATTGTTTGTAAGGAATCTGAAATAGCAACAGGAGATGCACATAGGGACTGAATGGTGTTTGAATATGTGAGTTTTACAATCTTAAAAATGTGAAAAACAGAACTAGCACATTTTAAACAGTTTGAAGAGGCCCAAATTGCATTCCAATCATCCTAATTATTCACCACGGTGAGTTTCCGAACACTTTTCACAACTTTTACAGACAAGAACGGAGTTTTGCCATCACGGTAAAGATAACAACAACTAGCATGCCAACACACACTTCTTGTTTATTGCACAATCAGATGCAGACAGCAGGCAGAGGACTCAGAGCTGTTGACACATCTGCACTGGGACAAGACATATTTTGATCAAATACATGGGGAAAATCAGACTATATTGGATTATGTGAGTCATTAGAATGATGTAAAAGGATGAAATGATCAAACTCCAGCCTTTGATGTGACTCATGGAGAACATCTCTACAGGAAACACCCACACTCAATGATAAACACATATATCTTGTCTGTACTTTTTGCTTACGTTCTTGGTTAACCCCAAGAACTATGAGCCAAATGCACAATTTCTAAAGAAGAACTTGTCATTACACTTTGGCAGGAAGTAGTGTGGACTGAACAAGCAGATTAGTGTCCTTATTTTTTATGACTAGAGATTTTCAGATGACATTGATGATGGATTATGTGGAAATCGGGGCTCATTAAAAGTCCCTAAACAACAGGATTAGTTTTTGCTCGTTATATTGGCTAACTCCTCATAAAGTCTAACCTAATTATTATGATGTCTGGACACTATCCACAGTTTCTCTTTCAGCACCTGCTCTGGCCTTTCAACCCTGTCCAAAGACATTAATAAATCAAACATTCATCACATGTGTTTGGAATAGACGCTCAAATTGAGATGTTATGATCAAGGGAATGCGGTGGGGGCATAATGGGTAGCATAGAGTTTATGTGGTCTCACCGTGTTACTTTGTGTTCACTCATAGTTTTGCCTGGGTCTTCAATAGGTCAATGTGAATTTATATGAGTAGAGCAGAGATAAATCCTTTTATCTCTGCTATAAAGTCAAGCCAGTGAATATCAGATTTTATATCACATTTGAACCACATGAAGCTAAAACTACGGCACCTGACGACTTGGACGGAGCAGATGGACAAGGTGAGCTTCTTTTACAACCACAAATCAGACACACACGCTGCTTAAAATGTTGTTTATTATAATTTAATTAATTTAAAGAAGACCCCAGGAGGACCAGCTGCAACAATAGACAACACAACAGTTACTATACTTCAAAGTCTGCGTGTCTATACTTCAAATTTGACTTGCGCTTTTACTATTTAAAGATTCGCTACAACCTCTCTGGTCGCAGTGCGTTTTGTCTGCTTTTCTTCATAGAGATTTTATTTCTTTGCCTGGAAAGTTAACCTAGCATTTATTCAGTTACAGAATTCTTATTGCTAGTGCTGTGAGCAGGGTCACCTCTCCACAGATCTTACCATAAATACACTTGTCTCAGTGGAGATGGATTATAAAACGATCTTTCCGTTAGAGGGCATAGCTTTGCCACTGTGTCCATACGGTTGCAAATACTGTCACACTTTTTGCAATGCTTCTCAAAAGTATGGTTCATTAGTAATTGTAATTGAATTCTTCCTCCCCTGACCTGCTCTTGTGTTTTACAGTGGCACTTGAGTCTTTGAATAACTGTGTTCTTCCACTCTTCTTACTGCTCTGATGTGCCTCATTAGGAAAGCTACTTTAATCAACAAGTCCATCTCTGCTTTCCTTAGATCCCCACCATGGCACATTCCAATGAGGAGAACTGGAGGAGGGACGGACTAAAAGTTGCTGGCCTGTTAATTGTTCCTATCCTCTCATTTGCCCAGAAGATGGATTAGGCCATTTCCAAAGACATGAATGCTCCCTCTCTCTGCCCTTAACTGACTCAGATTATTTAATCGATAGCAGTGACCCTCCGACCACATCAAAGCAGCCATGGTTCTGGTAATCAACAGCTCACAAGGCCAGTCCTGCATCCTGGAAATCAAAGATGGCCTCTCTGCCTTTGGGGCTGTGGTGAATGGGATGTACAGAGGCGCACTGTCACTGCTGCTTCTGGTATTTGGGGTTATGGATGTGGCTGTTTGTCAGTTAGTCCTGAGGTTTCACTACAGAGACCACTGCTTTGAAAACAAGGCATTCCAGCATTATGTCTCACACAGGAGTGGTTTGTGGGTCACAGTCTGGAGCTGGGACTGAGTGTGTAAGGTAACTCTGATAACACAGGCTGGGCTCAAGTTAAAGGTGCACCATGAAACCTTTTAGTGAAAGGTTCACCACCTGCTTCTCTCGCTGGAGATGTAATTGCTTTGTGTGGAATGTTCCACTGTACATGTTTTTTTCAATGTGTGTTTTGATATTTGTTGGAAACTATTATGTATTTTTAGTTGTGATATTTTATTGTATTTTACTAATGTTGCTGATGAGCTAAGTTAGTATTGTGTGTGTGTGTGGGGGGGGGGGTGCACGCGCGTGTGTGGGGGGGTGCGTGCATGAGTGTGTGTGTGTGTGTGTGTGTGTGTGTGTGTGTACAGGCTCTGCAAATGGAAAGTAGCAGTGGATAAGTACAGTACAGATCTTTTCTTTCATAAGATGAATCCATGAGTACATGATCCCTAAACTAAACAAAGTCTCCACAGATCTGACCTTTAACTTGGCCTGGGGGAGTCACCTGCTTGTTTCCATGGAGACAGATGCTACCACACTGTGGAGCATTCCAGGTAGAGCAATAACATCTTCATAACAAGCAGGTGGCAGATCATGTGAGACATTTGTACATTTAAAGAAGCACACATCATCCATCACTCACAGACTCTTTCAGTGAGTGATCTTTTCTGTAGACAAATAGACTTGTGTACTGTGAGTCTGTGGATGGAGTGAGGAGGGTGTGTTTCTGCACTGACTGAGAGAAGCCAAGTTCAGGCAGGACATAATATTTAGTGAAAAACATTGTATTCTGTGGTTGGGACGGAACTGAAGCAGGTATCCTGCAGAGCAGCAGATTGGGGCAGCTTGTGGCTCACTCAAATGAGATTTATGATGTGCTTGACCAATACAGCCTATAAATACCCTGTTCTCATGATATACTGTGATTTTCAAAATATTCCATTGAATCAAAATGGTCAACCAGAAAATGAGATAATACCCTGTGTGGGACTTTAATGGCATAGTTAGAGCAGGGCCGTGCATGGAGAGCACAGATAAATGTAAGCTTAATTACTGCTGCAGAGGTCCCCTGCAGGAGTGTTGATTAGTTTTGACAGTAATAGTGTTTTAATTGAAGCCAGGCCTGGCCACACTCATGTGAGTCTGCTGGTATACATAGTGTGTCTGGCTCACGCATGCACTCAGCAGTTTAGCCTAAAGTGCAGCTTTAAAATGTCCCCAGTAATTACAATGCAGTCCTCTTTTAGCCCTGTCTGTGTGCTCCACTTCACTGTCAGTTTGTGCAGAGCCTGAAGCCAGCAGCTCTCTCAGTCATGTGAGTACACTCTAAAGTGCAGTACAGACGGAAAAGTTCAAACTAATTTATATTTTTGTTATTGTACTCCTTATGTGATATAATACTACATTATGGATCCTCACCACAAACCACCGGAATATGTGCAGTTGAAATCCACAGTAGATGTTTGCATAGGGTCATTTCAGAGCAGCAGTGTCTCCTGCTTTACGTTTTACTTACCCCTCAATCACAACTGAATTTAGTGAAATCACTTTAATTTGTTGTTCCAAACCTCTGAACAAGGAAATTTCAATTTTAGGATGAACAAAATCAGTCAAAATTATTGTCAATTTCCCAGAATCAGTCTTGTAGAACTGCAAAAGCTGGTTTGGCCTTTGGGTCCGTCAAATAGTCCACAAAAGTACATATATTTGTATCAGGGGTACTATCAGTGAAGGTCAATCACAACCAATAATTAGAATAGCCAAGAAATTCTACAGTTATTTTTAATGCGTGACCCAGAAGCCGGTGAAATCACGTTTGAGCGTTCAGGCACTCTGCAGCCTGGCCTTGTGTACAGTACATGCTCAGAGACACTGAGCCCATAATGCTGTGTAATCAGTGCTCGTGTTATTCAGACCTGCACTTCCCCTCCAGCTCTAATCTGATGTAGATGTGTCCGTCCCGAGGCGCTCTTTGTAGTCACTATACGCAGCTGTAGTGACATCATCCTCCGGCTCCGTCCTATGTCCTAGCACTGTTACTGAGCGGGCTGGATAGAATGACACAAACACAATGCCTCTTTGTGCCTCAACCTGTGATGTCGCTGCACAGGAAACGCGGAGGTGAAGCCTTTGTGCATTTCAAACAGGATTCCCTCTTGTCTCTTTGAGTATTATATTTAAGGGTCTGAATTTGAGTAAATCTTTATTATGTCTGTCTACATCTCCAAAGCTCAAAATGCTCTGTTCCACGTTGTGATGTCATGAAGTAGTAGTTTTCAAGTTAGCAGCAACCTTTTACCTTTTGTTCTGTACAGATTTGACATTCTAGGGCTGAAATGATCCAAATTATTCTAGTGAAGTTGTATGGAGTTTAAAAACGCAGGGGAGCACTTCCTGTATTGCCACATGACATCACAAAGTGGAGTGTTTTCTGTTAAACTCAGCCTAAATACGCAGAGTTTGTGTATTAAACATGTGTCAATGAAACAAAACACAACTTTAAGTGTGTTTTTGATGAGGAAACAACATTATATCATAGATCAGATCAGAAATGGAATGCTATGGGCCCTTTAAGTTTGAATAAATGAAATATATGCAACACAAAAATAGACATGGACCACTCCCGGATGAACAAGGGATTACATGACTATTCTCAGTAAACTGCTGCAACTAGACACTTACGAATTACCATTTATGTATGCAGGAATTACTAGTTTAAGTACTTATTATTTATGCAGTAAGTACCTTAGAATAATCAGGAATTGCCACTGCACTTTAAACATAATAGTTAGCGGTAATTACTTAGTTAGTGACTGGGAACTACTGCTGTAAGACAAACACCAAACATTACTTTCGCAAAATGTAATAACTAACCTTTATTTACTTCTGTAAGTACGAATAATATTAATAATACACTGGCTTTATATAGCGCGTCTCAAGACAGCCAGAGTGCTTTCCAGTACATTACTCATTCACTCCAGATTCTGCGGTGGTAAGCTATTGTGTTGCTATTGTGGCCGCAGCTTCCTCGGGGCAGACTGACAGAAGCGGGACTGCCAATCTGCACCCTCCGAAGACTACGACCACCACCACCACCACGACCAGCAGCAACCACACCCTGCTTTCCACACTGGGCAAAGGTGGGTTGACGCTCAAACACGCTAACGCCCCAGCAACATGTTCCCCAGTGCAAGCAATCACTCCATAGAGTTACAATACGGCGACACTACTGACATGACACTGATTCAGTTTGAGGCTTTCAGTAAACAACACACTTATTTGAATATCTCTCCCCTCTCCTGCTGATCGACCGCAGCATCACAACCATCTGCCACCCCTCCCTCTCCTCGAAGATTCTTTGTGGTTCACTCATGGACCACTCCGATGTCCTCAGAGCTGGAATGCTTCTGATTAGGACAAGGGTGAATATGGTGTTTAGTCATTCTCCCCGAAATTATTTGTGCATGCAGTTATTTCACACAACTGGAATAATACATTTTCAAAGTGTTTTGTTTTTTTTTTGCTTTTGCTGTGCTGTCAAGGAGCAAAAATAAAACACATAAAAACACAACTCAAGATAAGTTTGAAGGATAAAACGATGCTTCCAAAAGTACAACGCTGATCAGTCCTGTCGTAATCATAATAACTTAAGGTTCGGTTTGCTGCTTCTGCATTTAATTTAGTAACGTATGTAGTCCAGATATGCTGCATTCTCTCCACTAGAGGCCTCAGACACACATGTTTGACAGTACGCTTTAAGGAGAAGTCTTTGTTTTTATGTCATTCACTTGTCTCATGCAGAATAGCGTTGTACTTGGCACGGATCGCTTCAGAAAGTGGAAACAGATAAAGAGAAGGCATTGAACATCTTAGGGGCTGTCAACAAGACTATGTTGCTTTAATAGAGAACAAAAATGCACTTCTGTTTGTGTGGGAAAAAATCCTGTAATGATTTTAAATGATTGTGATTTTCTTGGCTTTAATAACGATCCAGATCACATTCTCAAGGTTCGGGGACTCAAAGTTGGGACGCTCCTGCTGTGAGGTGTGAGTGTCCAAAGTTATTCAAGCCAATGCAACAGTAAAGAACTTTTGACTTATAAGTAAAAGTATTTAAGTCAGGTAGGCCACAATAATAAAACTGTTAATACAAAATACCAAAATGGAGTAGAATTCTTACAGCTAAGTTTAATAGCACCAGGAGATATTTTTAATTTTACTTAAGTAGTGAATCTTTTTTGAAATAACATTTTATTGAAAGCAGATATTTAGACAAGCCCACTGAGCATCTGAAGCAGCAAAGGTGAAAGTGCATGTGCCTGAGTGCGCAAAGAAACATGGCAGACCCCTTTGATGGACTATACCATTTCTGCAAACACCCACTTGTATTTATTCAATAATCCAGGTGGAATTTGTCTCCAGCCATGGGCCTCTTCCATTGTCACAACCTTTCACCTCTTTATGGCATGGCCAATATCCTGGAGTCTACACACAAATCTGCCAGGTCGACCCTCAGACGCCTGACAGGGAAGAGTCCCAGAGCTATACATTAGACTGAGTTATAGGAGCACTTTTATTACTGTCCTGGTCATGCTGCCTTTACTGGGCTCGTGTCAGAGATCCAGATGCCTCTAAGTGTTGAGTGTCCATTTAGATAAGTAGAGATGGAGTAGTCGTGGTAGTAGTAGTGGCAGTAGTAATAGAAGTTAGTAATAGTTACAAGTAGTAGTGACCTCAAATATCTTAAGTAATAGAGTAAACCTAATGAACAATTTCAAAATAGTAATTATATGAAATTGTGAACCAATAACAAACCTCTCCCACTTTCCTTCTCTCTAAAAATAACATAACTTTACTGTCTGGAGAAATACAAAATGAAGTTTTGTTTAGGTTTTTTGTGATACCATTTTTATTATTGTTTTTATTATTATTATTTTTAGGTTACAACAAAATGGTCATTGGAAAAATAAAATAAAATCTTCAGTAAAAATGCAGACATGTAAATACGCAAAAGTACATAGTAAAAAAAAAATAAACAAACATAATGATAAATAAATCAACCAACAGAATATAACAAGAAAACTACATTTTTCTGGACCTGGGGCATTGTACATAAACAACCCGCACAATTAGCACAGGCTTATCTCTGCAGCATGACCTCAGCTCACTGTAATGAGGCTTTATAAGGTGTGTAATCACTGCTTTGTGCTCAGATCAACTACCATTCTTTTCTTCCACTTTGTGTACAAGATGTTCCTGTCTACTTGTGTGCGTCATAAGTTCATTTGGTGTAACTGTATGCAGAGTACATTTAAGCAAAAGTACATTTAGGATTGTAAATGTTCTTGGAACATTTGACATCTTAGCCTTGTATTATTTTTTCCTGTAGTGTAACTCTGTATGTGTCTGTAAAATACTCCAGGCCTTTGTTTTCTATTGTGCTGCAGGAGTAAGGCTAAACTGCTCTTAAAAATCCATGTATTTGTGCACAGTTGACTGGAGCACGGGTTAAGTTCTTGCCTAAGGACACAACAACAGTTTGTATCAGAGCCGCTGCCATCACTGTGGTCCCCTCTTATTCCCAGAGATGTTTCTACTAAATACTAACCATCAGAGACTGGACATGCACAAGGTGCTATGGCCACAAATATATAGAATAAATCAATGCAAACAAGCACGATTCCTACTGTTTTTAGGTAGCATGAGAAGTGACACTATAACACAAGCTGACACAATAAACAGCTGCAGCTGCCACAATTTCACAGCAAGCGAGGCACGATTGGGTACATGTTTTTATCTTCTTTGGCTTTGGTTGAAGGCACGACGTGGCAAAACACCAATTGAGTTCCATTGTTTTATAAGTCATTTTCTTCTTCATCTGCTTCTCTTTCCATCTCTCAGCCTTTAAGTGGACTAACAAAGACCAGTTGTTTGTGGTCTAGTGAAAAGTGTGATGAAGACAGTATATTTATGAAGTCCATATAAAAGTCATCACCCTCTCCATCAAACGGCTGCATGTGTATGCAGTGTCTGCTGAGGCCCTGACATACTGTGATGTAGTGTCTGTTATGTCCGTCATGCTCTTCTGAGTTTTCAATACTGATCAGATTCTATAAGCTACTCTACAACTTTGAAACATGAAGTCATCTCTCTGGAGTCCTTTTATTTAAGTAATTGAAATGCAAAATATAAGGGAAAAAAAAGAAAAGAATGAAGACTAGCTCATAATAACTCATAAAACCTTTGAAACTATTTCTGAGGGAACTAATACAGCATCATCACCAACACATCAACACATTTAATCACAACTTGACTCAGGCACGAGAGTAGACACACACAACTAAGGAGATATTATAATATTTATTATTGCAATAATCAATACATCATACATAAACAGTTTTTTTCATATTAGGTTATACATTTGCCATGATTTATTCTTGGTTTTGAGGCGCTTGTGTTAAAAAGTCTACTGAAATGTCTCCAATACAGACAGTTCATGCCAATTTATGTCACACAGACACTTTACAGATTTCAAAAGTATTTAAACTCTTAATCTCTAATAATGTATTTTTGACACTTACGTTTCAGTTGCTAGAAGACAATGCTATTCATTATTTAACCTGCACCTGATGCTGCTGCTCGCTGTAGGTGATGCGGGTCCTCCCTGGCCTCTCTATCGTGTGGAATGCCCCAAGGGTCAGTTCTCAGGCCTCTACTTTTAGCTTTAGGTATGAGTTCATTTTTATGCAGATGACTGCCTTTTGTACTTGCCACTGAACCAGTCCAAACCTTTTGTTGAGTGTTTGGATGAGGTCAAAGGATGGATGACCTCTAATGTCCTGCACTTCAATGAGAAAACAATGAGGAAGTGTTGTTTTCTCCCAGTCACTCTGCTGCGGCTGCTCCTACAGAGTGGAACTCCTTAAAGAGTTGTTGTTTTATTCCAATGTTTATAGATGTTATTCATGCATATTTGAGGGAAGCAAGGTTGAGGGGGACTCAGAGCGTCAACAATGAAAGTAAAACTTATAAAACGTGCTAATATTTTTGGTAAATATAGCATTTTCAAAACAATTAAAGGTAACATGTTGATCTATGTTATGTGTTAGCAGTCAATACCTCATAGAAATAAAATAACAAATTTATGTGAAAATGGACTGAGTTTTTAAACTTAATGCCCAAATGAATTGTTATGAAGGCAAGGACTGACTCTTTACCATTTGTCATAGTTTGTTATGTTTGTTTTTAAAATGCTGTAGAAATAAAATTGAGTTGATGCCGAGGAATATAGGCGATACAATAAGCATATCCATAGGTTTCAGAATTGGAATTCTGAACTGTTACCATGGCAACAACACTAAATATTTTATATTTTGAATGGGAAAATATAACAGATTTTTGCTTCTATAACAGGAAGCAAAACCCCATCAATAAAGAGTCTTGTTTGTCAGATCAGACAGACGGAAAGGAACTGTAATGTTTGGGGGTTTGTGTATTACTATTTATTTAAAAAGGCACCATTTACACATTTTTTCACTTGTCCATCCATCCATCCATTTTCTTCCGCTTATCCGGGGCCGGGTCGCGGGGGCAGCAGTCTAAGCAGGGACTCCCAGACTTCCCTCACCCCGGACACGTCCTCCAGCTCCTCCGGTGGGACCCCAAGGCGTTCCCAGGCCAGCCGAGAGACATAGTCCCTCCAGCGTGTCCTGGGTCTTCCCCGGGGCCTCCTCCCGGTGGGACATGCCCAGAACACCTCCCTAGGGAGGCGTCCAGGAGGCATCCTGAGCAGATGCCCGAGCCACCTCAGCTGGTTCCTCTCAACGTGTAGGAGCAGCGGCTCTACTCCGAGCTCCTCCCGTGTGACCGAGCTCCTCACCCTATCCCTAAGGGTGCGCCCGGCCACTCTGCGGAGGAAACCCATTTCAGCCGCTTGTATCCGCGATCTTGTCCTTTCGGTCATTACCCAAAGCTCATGACCATAGGTGAGGGTAGGAACGTAGATTGACCGGTAAATCGAGAGCTTCGCCTTCCGGCTCAGCTCCTTCTTTACCACAACGGACCGATACAGCGACCGCATCACTGCAGACGCTGCACCGATCCGCCTGTCAATCTCCCGCTCCATCCTTCCCTCACTCGTGAACAAGACCCCGAGATACTTGAACTCCTCCACTTGGGGCAGAGACTCACCACCCACCCGGAGAGAGCAAACCACCTTTTTCCGGTCGAGAACCATGGCCTCGGATTTGGAGGAGCTGATTCTCATCCCAGCCGCTTCACACTCGGCTGCAAACCGCCCCAGTGCCTGCTGCAGGTCCTGGCTCGAAGAAGCCATCAGGACAACATCATCTGCAAACAGCAGATGATGTTGTAGACTTGTAGAAGCCAAAAAACTGAGATTGCAGAATAAAAAGGTTAGGCTGTACAAATATGATCTATGTGCATGTTTATTTGAACATGTCTCACTACACACAGTGTTATTCTGTGTTTATTCTATATAAATGTGTTAAACTAATGTCTGCTGTGATGTCTCCCAGGTGCCCACCCTGACAAGAGGAAAGTGAGTGATAATCCCTGATTCCACAGACCAGAGCAGAGAGCATGATGAAGAGACTGGACTAAAAATGAGCACTGTTGCCATAGCAATTAAGAATTTTAAATGAAATATTATATCTTTTGAATAGTAAAATGTCCTCGAAATCACCGGCCTCATAGCAGAAGTGCCTAACTCCTTTTTGACCAAATAGAGTTTTCTGTGTAATCCTACTCTCACGACCCTACTGCCCCTGTGGGAGTGTGTCATGATACTAACATTTCAAACTCAATTTTGATACTAAGGAATAGACTCAATACCAGTTCCCGATGCCACAATGATAATTTTATATATATATATATATATATATATATATATATATATATATATATATATATATATATATATATATATATATATATATATATATATATATATATATATATATATATATATATATATATATATATATATATATATATATATATATATATATATATATATATATATATATATATATATATATAGAGAGAGAGAGAGAGAGAGAGAGAGAGAGAGAGAGAGAGAGAGAGAGAGAGAGAGAGAGAGAGAGAGAGAGAGAGAGAGAGAGAGAGAGAGAGAATAAATCATTTTTACTTTTTACACTATCATGTGTCCTTATATCTGTGCACTCCCTCAGTGTGCAGTAGGTTCATAGTGCTCCATGGGTGTATACTAGTCTATGTGTCTTAAACTTGTGAAAGATACAGCTCAAGATCATTCTAAGGATATTCAGGAAAGATTCATTTCTATTTTGTGAGTTAGTATCAATACTTGAGTATCTAGCTTCAATACTAGTTTTATACTGATCCAACAGAGAATTTTGATACTTTTGACAACCATAATGTACAGGTGTTACTTACTCCATCCTCAGTCAATCAGAAAGGTTTTTACAGCCAAAATAACACCAAGCACAGATATTATCTTCTTAACTTAGGCAGTTTATTTTCATATTTTACCAAAAACTATGAAAAATGACTTAAGCAATGAGGCAAACAAAATGTCACCTATAACAGGAAGCAGAAACCCAAGAATACAGTAAAGGTTAAGAGTTCATGAAAGTCTACCACTACCAAAACCTCATGATTTACAGCGAACGGCCTCACAAACAGTAGTCAGACAAGCTTCATTCGAGTCAGTAAACTGTTTCAGTCATTCACCAAGAGCCTATTGTATCTCCTAATGGAGGGATGGGTCATTTGGCTCTTATACGGCTCTATAGAAATGAGTCAGAAGAACCGACTCCCATAGAAGAGAGAGCTGATCTTAAGCTTCTCCTGCTCCAACCTGCTACAAAACCATGAGCAGAAAAATGGTTTGATAGACATAGTAAATGTCATGTAAAGACAGACTAATATGATAATACAGCATGAAATATGAGCTCTGAAGTAATGTGGAAAAGGCCTGATGGACAAATGAGAAAAATATATCAAGAAGCCACACATAGACAACATTTGCTTATACAAAATATTTTAACAATTGGGTGATGATCAAAAGAACAAGAAGTGGATACAAGCTTTTCCTCCTCAGGGTGACTGCGCTCCATAAGAGGAACTCGGTGTAGAGCCTCCACTCCTCTACACAGAGTTCTCTCGTCCACATCGAGAAGAGCAGCTGGCATCTGTTTGGGCATCCGGAACCTCCAGGGAAAACCCAGGACACACTGGAGGGACTATTTGTCTCAGCTGACCTGGGAATGCCTCAGGATTCCCCCAGAACAGCTGCAGGAAGTGTGCGTGGAGAGGGAAGTCTGGGCGTCCCTGCTCAAACTGCTGCCTCCATGATCTGATCTTAGATAAGTGGACGACAATGCCACAAAGTAACATGACATCATCCTTATACATGTTTCCCCTGAGTCTTTCAATATTGTCTGTACATTTTGGTTGAATATCACCAACCAATTTGTCTGGCATCTTTCTCTCAAACACTAAAGCTTTCCAAGACTGCTTGTAAGATTTCCGTTGATCCATGTTCAGCTATTTCTAAAAGGATTCGTCGGCTGCCAATGTGATGCTTATCAAACATGTGCGCTCCACAAATGGAACTCAAAAGCTACGAAAGAAAAAACAAAAGCCACAGCACAGGGATCATTCTGTGTACAACGTAGGACATTTCTAAGAATCTTGTTTTGAAGAATAGAATCTGATCCTTCCTCCTAAAAGAACAAAACTGCTTTATGTCAGGTCACACAGTGGTTTGGGACACTTTTATTATGCATATCTTATGGTCATATTACTGAGACTGGAGTGGCCAATGGGGCTGAAGACACTGGGACGCTACAATCACAAAACAACAACTACTACAACTGTCCTGCCCATGTCTCAGGTTACAGATGGAAAAAAAAAAATGTTGAAAAAGCTCAATAGAGGCTAATTGTATCTTGTATTTTGTGTTTTAATGAGCATGACACGGATCATTTAAAGGTGCACTGTGTAAATTTCTGGTATAGGGTCTGTCACCTTATCTGTGCTTCATCTGTGTAGTCCCTCAATCCTCCAGGTATGATCCATAGTAAAAGAAAAATTCAAATACATTTCTGAAGGTTTATAAACTGAAGCTATTCCGTAGTGACTGCATATAATCAGCTGGTTAGCCTCTGTCGTGAAACTCTTAAATCGTTTCAGAGCCAGGCTTCAGCGCACTTGTGAGATCTAATTGCTCACCATAATTGACTTCTGTTTCTCAACTCTGCTTTAGGCTCTTTACTCAAGGCATTCAAATATTTATGGTTATGAAATTTAAGATCCTTTCCAAAGACCACAATTTAGAATATTCCAAGAAGCTCCAATATGACAGGAATCTTAATGAGTTTAGTCTTTATTCTTGGAACAAATTTAAACTTACATTCTGGTGTGTGTTTCTGGCCCAATGGAAATAAGTGTTTTGTGCGTACGGAGGGGGAGATAAAAATAACAGTGAACTTATGGGTTTGCCACAGAAAGTCTTCAGAATCCTTTGACAGCGGGTGTTTGTGACTTGCCAGGATCCTCGGTTTCTGAAACACTTTGGGGGTATCAGAGCTCCGCCGTGTGGTGTTTCAACTCCTCCACAGTCCTCACGTCCTCCACGCTCCTCTCCTCCATGTGGCTCATTTACCAAGGATGCACCTGTGGATCCTTGGTACCTCAGAGGGTTTGAAATGGCCCACAACGCACCGCAACTTTGATTTTTTTCTAACTTTATTTAAGCAGTAAAATGCATTTCAATTAAACACTACACTATAAAACTAAGGCAAGGCAAGTTCATTTGTATAGCACAATTTGTACACAAGGTAATTCAAAGTGTTTTACAGAATAAAAATTACATTAAAATCACAATACAACAAATCAAACCATAAATAATCATCATAATATTTACATTAAAGGAGAAAAGTGCAGATTGTTGTATATATATCTACCTCTAAGTATTTTATTTTATTTTTAAACATATCTTTTTACCTTTATGCATACCCTTATTTGTACTTTTTCAGTGTTTTTATGTTGCACTTTATCACCAAAGAGAGGTCCTAGTCTGTGAGCTGTGTTCACTGACAATGGCAATAAAAACTCTTCTGATTCTTCTGATAAAAAACCTTTCAGTCATATACTTACCTAAAAAGAACTGGATTTAAACATTGTCAAAGTAGAGGCCTGTCTCACATCTTCATGAAGACTGTTCCAGGTTTTAGCTGCATAAAAGTGAAACACTGATTCTCCATGTTTAGTCCTGACTCTGGGACCAGCAGGAGGCCGGTCCCTGAAGTCCTCAGAGTGTGAGATGGTTCATGTGGCTCTAACATGTCATAGATGTACTTTGGTGCTGGTTCATGGAGAGACTCAATTCAAATCAGGACAAATGAGCAAAATGTTTTCAGACGGAGATAAAATGATCATCCAAAGTTGTTGCGGTTGCATCTGTGCATCTATTTACCTAAAAAACCAGCCTGAATAACTCGATAACAGGTTAAATTGGACTTCATTATTCACATGTTTAACAACTGTTGACAAACCTGAACACTTTTAATTTGTAGAAGTCGCTCCCTCTGCAGCCTGATGCGCTCCAGGCGGTGTGAGCAGGATACTTGGCTGTGTCCTTCCAAGGAGCTGACTTCAGAGGTGTGCTGTGAAGTAAACAGGTAATACAATAAAAGAGCAACTTGTCACTCAATCATATCAGAAGGAGCGGTGCAAGAAACATATATCTTCACATCACTTCAGACAATCAACACCAAGCTTTTTTTTTAACTTGCAGAGGAAAGACTTAGCCAAACTTTACTTTTACTCAAGCAATAATAGTAACTTCCATAAAAAAAAATACCCAAAAGGACCCTACTTAACTTGAGTAAATGTGGTACCTGTTTTCATATTTTAACTTAAGTAGAATGACAAAGTTGCAGTAATTCCTCTCCACATACAGACTCCAGTCATCCTCTGTTAAGTGGGTGCACGCTGGTAGCCGTGTTGTGGATCAAAAACATACAATGCAGTTAAAAAAAAAAAAACTCTTTGACTCTTAAAGTGCGTGGACGTCTCTTGTTACACGCATGATTTCCACAGGGAAGGGCAAGGCAGCGAGTAATTATCACTACATCTGATCAAAGCCCGAAAAATGTCCAAAATAAATACAAAGGAAGCATTGAATAACAGTTGTGTTAATAATATGAGTGAACTTGAGAAGGCCTGAGCGAGCCGTGCCAGGAAGTAACTACCACACCAGTGTTTTTATTTGCTCTAAACGTAGCTGGAAGTCGGATGGCCTGGTGTCTGTGTGCGTCTCTTAACCTCTGAGTGAACTGGAGCACGGCATTTATGATCGACAGGTCCGATTATATTGTTTTATCACACTGGAAAGCGAACAAACTGTACTGTAGCCTTATATGAGAGTCATGAATCAATACTTGCAATATTTCTGGGCCTACTAACAGTTTTTTGTTTTTCCCCCCCCCCCACATTTCCAAGATAAAACGGCTATGCTTTATATTTGTGTGACGTGAATCATTTTATGTAAAAGTCAATCTGCTCAGACATGATATTTGATTATTCATGTTATAACTAGACAAATCAAATGACTCTGAAGATCTGAAACAAAAATGAATCATCACAAACACCTGCATGTGTGAGTTAAACAATGGATTTTTAAAGGAACTGTTGTATTTGGAAGACAAAGCACAACAAATCTTAAGATAACTCACTGATTTGTTATTTTTTCCCTCTTTTTTCTGTCTCACATTAGTTTGCCAAAACCTGCACAGGTGTGAACAATCAGAACGACATCAGATTACTTACATCAAACGCAACTAAATATTTTGATAATGTGATAACTCCAGGAATTAGATAATAATCTGATTTTTGGAGCACATGTAAACAGAGCAACAGGAGTGTAATGTTCAGTTTTTATCATGTTTTGCCTATTTTAAAATATATTGGCAACTCATCATCGGAATAATAGCAGATTTTCCTTTGCCTATTTCTGGCTCAACAAAAGTGTAACATGAATAAAACAGGTGATGTTGCAGTGATGAGTGGTGAGCTGTTCAACCCCATGCGTTCTTGTGTCTGTGGCGGGGCATCTGGAGCACAGCTGTAAGTGTCTCTGCCTGATTGGGGTCACTATGAGTTTGTCTCATTCTGTGCTCAACATCTTCACCGACTGTGGAGTCCCAAAAGACGACAGACGATATCAAAGAGATGTAGTGAACTCAAGATAATACACTGTAAATGTGATTTCATTCTGTAGATAAAGGTAGACCATGTAACTTTTCTGCTGGAGGGTCCACCGCCTCTACTTTTCTCCTTGGAAATGGTACTCATTTGCCTGGAATGTTGCACAGTATGGCATTACACATGTATTCAATCAATTACAGTTGTTTTTGTTGAATTGTAAGTGCAAGCGTTTTCTGAAATTGTCAAATACTTTAAGGGCTGTGCATTTTAGACTAATGAGCTAAACAAGTGATGTAATGAAGCTGGTTAGATTAGCGGTCATGAGTAAGCAAATATATTTAGCTAAAAACAGTTTATTGGACAAGTAATATTATAAATCTGATCCCTTGTTGTAATCATCTCAATAGACAGGCCAAGTCTTAAAAATTAATTACAATATGGAAAACATTTGCGACAAAAAACAAAACTGTAACAAAATATGAGGTCAACACTAAAACTACATGCACAAGGCCGTTAAAAAGGACTCAATAAATATCACACAACACTAAAAGCTTCATATTTTGAATAGGTCTTCTTCCGTTTCATTGGTGCTCTCGTGTAGGCAGCTTCTTCACAGTTTAGTGTGATAGGACACGAATCATGTGCTCGTCCCAAATTTAAGCAAGATATTACTTTGTGCACAGGACCAAGGCACTCACCATTTACATCAAAAGCATCAAATACGTCAACTGCAAATCTACAATTTAAAGCAACTGTCTGGACAATGGCTCAAATGGGTGCAGTAAGTTTTGACTAATAACATCACTAATACAAATATCCATTTTCTGTTTTGTACTGCTCAACAGTACTTCACATACAAATTAGCAACTGTTCACTGTGTATGCACGCCATTCATGATAAAGTTAGTCTGAAAATAAAAACATGTACTTGTGATGAAGCTTATTAGTGCCCTACAGTCTTGTACAGTAAAAAGAACTTACTGTACAGTTCAGCAGTGTAACTATGAAATGGCTCAATGCTGTTCAAGAGAGTGACACATTATGGAGGAGTGGTCCCACATTTAGGGTTTGAGCAGAATCCACACGTGTTAGACTTAGGCTTTCTTCTCCAGGGACTGATAGTACTCCTTGAGGACAGCCCAGGCCTTCGGTGCCATGAAGCCGTCTGGAGGGTTCTCCCCTGAACGGGCCATGCGACGCATGCGGGTGCCAGAGATGAAGTCATAGTCTTGAGGGCTGCAATAAAACATGATTACATAATTACAATCAACTATTTAAAAGGATGTATTTCCATTGCCTGACCAGCCACTCCTCCCTACTTTCTGTTCAAAAGCAGAAGGGTCCAGAATCAGACCACAGAGCATGACAGACAACCACCCTGACTCGGGACATGCCAATCACAGCTGATAATTTGTAGCAATAGTTTCATAAAGGCAGAAGACATGTATAACTTCTTTAAACTCAGATACACAGGGGGCTTTGCAGATTGATCCTGTAGATATCTGTGGTGTTTCTCAGTCCTCTTATTTTGAACCCATATTTTTTTACTCAACATTTTTTTTTCCTCATTTACTCAATAAACCATGTCTTTCTCTGATTGGTTAATCTCCCTGTCAATCACGCCCATCAGAAATTGGAGAGAAAGAATATAGTTCCAGTTTTGGCTGAGCTTGTAAGTATTATTCATCACAAGAGACGTTACAATTCTGAAAACATTGTGACACCCTAAAAAGATATTTTAGTAAAATATAGTATAGTAAAATCTGCTTTACTCTAGGGTAAAAGCTAGTAAAACAAAAACTGACATTGTAAAAAGGTGTTTCTTACAGACATGACAGAGCTAAAAATGTATCTCATTGCAAACACCAAGAGTCCATAAACCAACAATTTAAAACTACTTTAGTGGCTCACTTTGCACAATACCCTGACATTTGTTTTTGATAGGATTGTGCTTTGTGTTGAGTAGATCTCGAATGCCTTTCACAAGCACCAATCAATTTGAGCCCAAAATTGCGAGCGTTTTAGCAGTACTGTATTCAATTACTGTATCCGGAAATTGTCATTATGGAAAATAAGCAAATCTAGTGTGGGCAACCCTATCCAAACAAAACCTTGGTTGAAGTTGCGTAATAATACGAATGAAGGGGTTTTGTAAAATCCAGTGAGCCAGTGAGATAGTCTGATTTGAGTTAGTCGTCATTATGTGCTGTTCTCCTATACACACTCTAATTAATGACAGCTCTCTCTCATTTCTGACTGACTTCAAAGCCTTTAGAGAATTTAACTGTTGAGGATTAAGCAACGATCGCTGTTATCTTTGGCCTGGACAATTGTGCAGACAGAGAGAAGGAGCACTGAAAAGAGATGAAAGGAAATGGGATGAGCTTAATGAGAGTTTGGAGTGGTGCTTTTGTCCTGGCGCCTGGGACAAATTGACCTCACTTTGAAGAGACTGATAATGCCTCATCACTCCAACATATAAAGCTGTCAGAATTTAAACTAATGTTTTCATTGCACGTTTTCCAATGAACCTTTCTCAAGTTTGGAAGAAAATGCACATTGCAAAAGTAACCACCCAAACCTAATTCAGTAAAGAAAGCCCCCCATTGGATAATTTAATTATAACATGCTCAGAAATGTTAGGTGTCCAAAGACAATTTAATGCATTTATTCTTTTTATCTGCATAATATTCCAGTCTACTTTCCTAACCAGCCAGCTTCATTCATGTGAACTGAAAATTACGTACATTTAGATCCCTTTTGTGTATCAATGAACACATTTTTCTTACATAAAAGGTTTTTGAGACAGACTCCACATCTGTGATGCATGGAGTTCACTGGGGTCTGGCTCAATTACAGCTTGGAACACAAAAAGACAATACATTTTTGATGTCACCCCAGAACTTCTCTATGAGATTAAGGTCTGGAGATCGTGCTGCCCCCTCCGTAATGATAATCTTGTTCATGTGGAAAGAAGATGTTGCCCTTTTTCTATCCATTTTATTTGTTTCATAATACATTGTAAACAAGAGCATCATGTCCTGCTTTCATCGGTCCAAACAACTGCAGATAACTTGCACCTGTCTTCACAGGTGAATGAGATTACTGATCAGAGCTGCTTGAACAACTTGGAATGAACTAGAAGTAGCAACTGTCATTTCATAGGGTCTACTAGTACAGAATATCTTACTTTTTTGGATCATAGAAGTCCATGGCTCTTTTGATCTTGTTGTATGCTGCGACTTTGAAGGGTACAATCTCGAGGGTGATGAGGCCCGGGGCCATTGTCAGCACTTTGGCCCCGTGGGTGGGCTCGTACAGATCCTTTCCGGTGTCTGGGTGGGGCATACCAGCAGGGTCACGGCCCACAATGTAGAAGTTGGCGCCAGCAACCATTCGAGACCTGCAATGCCACTGAACCTGGAGGAAACACCATGAGGACGTTATGTCCGTTCGCCCATTCTGGTCAAATTTTTATGAACTAACACATTCAATGAAAGAGTTACTTTCAAGAAGGTCAATTTACAACATTTGGTGGTTTAGCAATTTCATTTATCCTGATATAAAAAACATACCAGTACAAAAAAAACTTCTTAATGTGTCTGATGTTGCATATACTGAGTGTAATCTCTTCACTGATGTTAAAAATTCGTACTCATAGATTACAATCTAATATCTTAATTTTGCCTCTTTCGTCAGACTGCAGACATTTTGTGACCAACTGCACAACACTCATTAAAGTAAATGTGTACCTCAGTTGGTCCGGCATACATCATGGGTGAGGGGAAGATGGCGACAATAGTGGTCTCAGGATTAAGAACCCCTTCGTCCAGCACTGCGGCGTGCTGCTTCATGCGCCAGGGCAGGGGCACGTCGTCGTCTTTGGTCCAGCCCCCCAGAGGGTGGAGCAGCAGCACTGGCCGCCTGTACCCGCGCTCGATCAGACGCTTGTGGGTGTCCTGCATCAGGAGGGCGTGGCCGTTGTGGACCGGGTTACGCAGCTGGAAGGCAAATACAGCATCTGCATGGAAAGAGTAAGAGCGGGTAAAATGAGTCAAATCACTAAACAGATCACTAAATAGAATCAGTTTTATTGCCATTGTCAGTGAACAAGATACACAAACTAGGAACATGGTTCAGTGCAACATTAAACAAAGAATAATTATATAAACTATGATAAAATAAAAATAAGGGCATGCATTAAAATAATGGAAAACTAAACTACAGAGTAAAACAACAGTGTAAAAACAGTGTGAGTAGTTTCATGACAGGTGTGTTCACAGGTCCAATAGCAGAGGGGAAGAAACTGTTCCGTAGCCTTCTGCCTGAGGACCCTAGAGGAGCAAGAGCTCCTGCTCCAAAGCAGGATGTTGCTGTGCTGAAAAAGTTCTCCATTTTACAGAAGTCTACCTTTTTTGGACAGTAAAATGGACAAAAAGGCAAATTGTATTCATGGTTTTCCTAATTAAGTCCTACATTAGACTTGGGTCAAACATTTCATCAAACTGCTACAAAACACTGGAAGACCCCAGGACAAAACCAACTGGTGCAGGTACAAGCATCAAAATGCTTCAAATTAGAAAGTTTAAATTACAAATTAAAGCATGCAGTGTTTGATTTTCCTGTCTGTTGTTTGATTTTCCTCTTTGTTTTTGTGTGTAGGCAGCACGGTGGCTGAGTGGCAATACTCATGCCTCACAGCAAGAAGTTTTGGTTCGATCCCCAGGTCGCCCAGGCCTTTCTGTGTGGAGTTTTGCAAGTTTCTCCCCGTGTCTGGATGGGTTTCCTCCGGGTACTCCGGTTTCCCCCATCAACCAAAATATGAACGCCCTTCGAGACAACTGTTGTTGTGATTTTGGGCATTACAAAAATAAAATGAATTGAATTAATTAAATCATATTTCAAAAGCATGATTAATCCGATTCCTTTGTTAATCATTTGACAGCACTAGTTATAATCCAACATTACCAAAGTCTCCTCCATTTTGTCCCATACCTGCGTTCATCTCTTTAAACTTGTGTTTGAGCTCGTTGGGAGTCAGTCTGTACTGGTCCAGTCCATCGTTCCAGCAGATTCTGTCCAGAACCTGCAGGTCTCCGCCCACCAGCCAGTCTCCACTCTCCATCACCATCTGAAAGAGCCATCACAGGTAGTACAGTCAGTACTAGAGTAACATCATCTGGGCCCGTCACTGGATAGTTACTGTGCTGGACTCAAACCTTCATGGACCTCAGCAGGACCTCAGAGATGGTCCAACTGAACGATATTGGAAAATTCACCAAACTGTGATTACCATATTATTGTGAAATTTTAATATACTTTTTGACTCAACAATTTTAGTTATATTAAAACTAAAAATACATGCCTGAAAGTAATTGTGAAACTATTAAAATGAGGACTAAATCAAGGCTAAATTTGGAATAAGGAAAATCTTTAATTAAATCAGACTAACATAAGATTTAAAAAAAAAACAACAGTGCCTTTTTTTCATATGGAAAAACCTTGGTGTTATTGTGAAACACTGAGTATGTTGCCATATCAATTATTGTGTCAGTCAATATTGCAATATCGATACTTTTACGAAATACTGTGCAGCCCCAATTTCTTCACATCAGTTAAGAGGCTGAATGTGGAAAGAAAAGTATAAAAATATAGGAAGTAGTGGTGAGTTGAGGTCTAAAAACAGAATACCTCTACCTGTCATCGACACCAAAAATCCTTCCAAAATGCAGGAACAAGTTCAACTATAAAGCCTAGTGATGAGTTTGTGGTCACTAAGAGGAAAATCTGCTCAAACAAAGACAACAGCCAGGTCCAAATCCTGTTAAAATTGTGTATTTATTTCACTCACCACTTTTTGGCAGGTGTTCAGGTGTCTGCTAGAGTTACTGAACACAATGGCCTGGGCCGTATTACAGAGATGATAAGTGACAATTCTCTACTAGGACAATGAGTTTTAAGAGAATTAAGATACCGGGATACGGCTCAAGAAGTCACTTTAGTAGAATAAAAAGATAAATTGGAGAGAAGCCCTTTAAAGGTATTACGTTTCAAACCAAATGCGAAATAAAAATGCAAATATTAGTTTTTTGTTTTCCTAAATCTTATATTGCCAAGGAAAAAAATATATATATATCTGGTGCATTTCAGGGCAGCAAAATGTGTTAAAATACAGTAAAGCAGTTTAAGATCAGACTAGAAATCCACCTCTTCTCCCTGGCATTTGGTTCTAGTGAAACAGGATATCTTGGCGTTTTATTGCTTTATTGTCTATGTGTCGTATTGAATGTATATCTGCTTTTGTTTCTTGTTATTTATGTGAAGCATTTTGGGTGGTTTAAATTGCATTTTAAATATGCTATAAAAATAAACCTGAATTGAATTGAAATGAATTAAAAGAAACGATAATGCAATGACAAGAAAAAACTAGTAGCAGTAAGTAACTACACACATTTCTTTAAAAAAAAAATCTAAATTCTTGTTCTTGGAATTCAATATGGAAAATAATCCATCAACAAGGCGTTGTTGAGCGTGTTGTGAAATGATTAACAGCCACCTGTCTGTGGAACGAAAACATTTTTGGAATGTGTTGCAATTTATTTTCCATAGTCCAATTAATCCACAGGGGTCTGCAGAAGGCCAGAGACCGGTCAGGAAAAACACTCACCACACTCATTCTTCAAAGACATCAATGAAATGTTTGCAGCTCAATAGGCCTGTCACGATAACACAATTTGAAGTACGATGTATTGCTGCAGAAAATATATAAACAATAATACTGAAGCTAATGTATGCCACTGACACAACAACACTAAAGTAGACTATATTTATAAGAGTTTTTTGCGGATATGTTCACAACCTGCAATAAATAAAAAGCAGAATGAAACACTTTAGTAGCTAGTTTGTAACTATGATGAGTCACAGAAGATATTTATTCAACCCTCCACAGCTCAGATCTCGAGCACAATAGGAAAATAACAAAAAAGCTCCAGAATAGTAAAACGAAAAAGTCCCTGTGATAAATATTGTCTCCCAAAAGTTACCGTTCCATCTAACATATTTAACGCTAAGTTGATATTGTAATTATTATGACAGGCCTACAACCAAACTGATTTTGTGACATAGGTGAAAGAAAATGTGCATGTGCGTCGAGTTATCCACCAAAAAGGAACTTGAGCAAATAAACAGCCATTCTAGACACTAAGGGCTCGTAGTGAGGGGCTCCTGTTGGACAGAAGAGTAAACAGGAAAAAGTGTGTTTACTACATTTAAGGTGTTTTTTATGAACGCGGCAAAGTTGGAAGCAATGTCTCACTGAGAGCGGTGACAGACTGGCTCTGGGAGGGCGATTTAAACACACTCTTAAGTACACAAACGCACGCTTCGTAATGACAGACACCTTAATCACACCAAGCTGAACACACAAGTGAGCTGTGAGCAAGTGGATAAAGGTAAGACAAGTTGTATTATGGACGGATCGATATGTTAAAAAGGGATTGAATTAACAACACAACAGTATAAAAAAAAAAATATATATATATATATATATATATATATATAAAAAAGGCACAACAGTATAAAAATGTTGCGAAGTGTAAACTTGCATTCATATTTTGGGCAGACAAATTTATTCATTTTATTTGAGTTGGACGAGGAGTCAACACTGCTCTGTTTTCTTTGAGTTTCTTTCCCAAAATTACCCAATTATCAGCCTGCACCTCTTGCTTCCTCTTTGAAATCAGGAGTTCTGGAGGCCAAATAAAATCAAATCAATGCTCCATCATGTTCACGGTCAATCCAATCATGGCCATTAACATCTTGAGCATCCCAGTTTCATTCACAACTGATTTTAACACTTGTCTCTCGTCTGATTCAGAGCGTTTAGTCATTCACCTGCCCCTGCTGTGCTTTAATCATTTGTGTGATTCATACATTTCACAATATAAAACAGATGACTCCAATTCAACCCATTACATATATGCAGCCACCTGACAGTCTCTCACACAGATGGCACAGGATAGTTTAGTAGAGCAGCATGTGTGGGGTGTGGTAGGATCATCGTGGCACATTATCTTATTACAAATAATAATACACAACACTACCTTCCTACTACCAGCATTAAGTAAATAGCAGACAGATGGGAACAATTTGTTGAGTTCCTTACAGCTTTAACCTTTCTGCTTAGCCTCAAATATTCTGCAAACTGGAAGATGAGGATGAACCCCAAAGATCAAGTGTTCTGCATCAAATCAGTCCTCCGCAGCTGTGAGAAAGACGGCTCTGCGTTCTGTCAGTGTAACATCCAGAGACACAGATGCACAATGTTTATCACACTTTCCCACAATATGACTACAGCCGTGTCACAAGAGTTGTACAGTGCATAAACATACAGTGAGCTTCAAAATGTAATAACTCTTAACTGATACTAAACTGATTACCTTGAGGTTAGTGGGTGCACGATCCAACCAGTGAACTATTTACCATATTAGGATGAGCTGATGTCCAGCATTTCAATATATTATGAGTCAGAGAAATCGAAAATTGATAATATTGCAATGGTCGTTTTAAACATATGCAAAATTTGAATATCTGCAGAAAGTAGAATCTTGCTTAAAATAGGAAAATGCGTCTTGTTGTACTAAAGACAAAAAAACAACTCTTTGCACTTAAAATAAGAAACAAAATCTTACGTTGTTTGAATTAAGAAAGAAAGACTTATTCTATTGAGACAATTTTACTTCAAATCTACTCAAATCAAGTTAAATGTTCTTAAATTGATTCATATGCTATTGTACATTTACCTGGACATTAATTTTTGCAGTATATATATTCTACAGTAAAAAAAACAAGCTAAAACAAGGCTGTAAAATATCTATATCTAAACTACTCATTTACGATATAACACAACAAACTTATGAAAACTATGTGTAATTTATTTTTTAAGGCCAATTGTACTATCATGTTTTATGTGATGCTTCTTGTTTGTGAGACTAGACTCATTTGACACTCACCTTGATGTAGGGGTGGTCCTTGCAGGTGGTGCCCCACTGGCGAGCGCAGCGTTCTTCTTTGCGGTGCTCGTAGAACTCGGGGTTGCGCAGGATGGCCACTCGTCTGCCCTCGTAAACCAGAGCCATGGCCGTCACTCCATCCAGGCGCTCCTTATCTGCGCTGGACACTGGCAGCACCACAGGCACTGACAGGTTGATGATCCCACCTAAAATTTAAGTATGGAAGTGTATTACTTTGAGAACTTTAAGCATTTATTAGATTTGCTGGGTAGAAGACCATAATGCTAAACTACAACGTGATCTTTTTTTAGTCAAATATCTGAGGCTGCAGCTAACGATTATTTTAGCTGTCAATTAGTCAAACGATTATTTCTACTGTACACCAAGACTTTTAAAATACTTTTTTATCCAATTAAAAGTTGAAATATGTCGACTGAAGGCTTCTAAATAGAGAATATTTACGAATAACCTGAATTATGGATAAAAATCTGAAAATCTGAAACAGTTCATTAGTGACACACCGACACTATGTCAAGGCCATTCCAGCAGTGTACAGCCTCCAGATGTATTCAATCCACACTGACACATAACTGACGTCCGCGTGTGGGACACAAACCCTAAAAAGGGATTTGTGTTGATTGATGCCAAATGTTTGATTAGTAAAATTGCCAACTAGTTTTACAGCATCACCCAGGGAAACCGGCTGTTTACTGATATCACGCTCCAATGTTAAATCCCTGGGAGGAGCTTTATGAGTAATATTAATAAAGACCAAAGCCTCTGTGCCTTTGCTTTTGCCTTCAAATAAAAATGAAATCTAATGTTCAAGGCCTGAAGTTGATTGGCAGTGACCATAAGGGACAAGATGATTATTATCCAAAATTGTGAAAGTTTATCCATAGGAAACATCAAAACGTAATTTACACCAATTTGGGCTGCACACGTTCTAATTGTGATTATTCTGACAAAGTACTGTAATTGAAATTAGATTTGCGTGATACGTTTTAAAAGTAGGATTGTGTTCAAACTAAGTGCACATCATAAAGAACTCCAGGAGCACTAACATTTGAGACTGAAAAGACAGAAATATTAACATATAAACTGTTCTAACGGGGTTCTTGTGTAAGTAAAAAAAAAAACAGGAACACTGAGATAACTCCAGCCTTTACAATTTGATAATTGCGCAAACTCAAAATGCAATTTTGATTCCATTGCCATTTATTGTGCAGTCCCATTATCATTGTCTATCATTATTTATTCAACAATTAAGGATTACATGCTTACATGCTCTGCAATTGCAAATGGACCTAAAAATTGTGAAATTATTCTTATTCTAACAAAACACTGTGTATTATAAAGAATTTTACCATCCAACAAACAGTCAAAATGAAGACACTGCAAGTATTCTCTTTCTCGCATAAACCCATTGAGAGGAGTGGCCCAGCCTTCAGCCAGGACCTGGACCCACTGCATGTCCACCTGAGACACAAACAGAGGTGAGCATGAAGCTTCTGTAAAGGAATTTTCAACAGTTACTTATATAGTGGACACACCTTTCCAATCTGCACCGCAGGCAGAGTCTCTGCATCTGCTTTAGCCAGATCCAGTTTATTCTCATGGACATACAGCTCCTTCACTTCATGGAAAGCATCAATAGGCACAATGTCCTGGAAAAAACAGAAAATTAAATTAAATGATGCATGCTAACATGAATATTGGCTGTTGACAGTGTGCAAAAAGAAACTACAGTGTGGACCAGCAACAAATCTGATACAATTGCTCCCTCTAGTGGTAAATCTCCATACTTGGCCATAAGTAAAAACCTCCACAGTACTTACCCTCTCCTGAAGCAGGTCGACCAGTTGTTGTATGCACTCGTTCACGCTGCATGAGTCTGTTTTTAGCACCAGCTCAGGAGCCTCTGGTTTCTCATACTCTGAGTCAATTCCAGTAAAGCCTATGAAGAATTAAGGAGGCTAAATCAATATTAAAGGCATTTTACAAAGTGATAACCGAAAACACCAATACAACAATCGTTATTATTGTTACCACAATATCAGAGAACAGTTCTCAGATTTTCTCTTCAATTTGACATTGAAAGTGTATTGCAATGTACTATGTTATATGCATTTGCACATGAATTATTGTAATATGCCATGTTCTGTAGGTGTTTCAAAATGTGATGGGCCATTGCTGATCTGACAGTGACCAATTGCATGTAGGGGTGTGTGTGTGTGTGTGTGTGTGTGTGTGTGTGTGTGTGTGTGTGTGTGTGGGGGGTGTGTATGTGTGTGTGTATGTATGTATGTAGTGCAGTAGTATATTTTCCACTCCTCAGTTAAACGCCACAACACGTGTGCAGTTTGTATATAGTTGCTAGGGCGCAGTAATAAAAAGGCAGAGCTTAAATCCTTGATGCCGTGTTAAAGCACTGACCAGACATAATTTGACAAATTAAGAGAAAAAATATCCCTTTAAAAATTGTCATCTTGTTTTTTTTACCATTTACAAATAGTAAAAATCAAATCAGTGTTTTCAAACTAAAATAAATAAACTATTTCTTCAAATAAAAACATTTGCATCTTCACCTCTTATTTCTCCTGCTCTGGCTCTTTTATACAGGCCTTTGACATCTCTCTGTTCACACACATCTAAAGGAGCATCTATGAAGACTTCATAGAACGGCAGCCCTGTAGCTTCATGGATCTTTCTAGCGTTGAGACGATCCTGAAAGGCAGCAAAGGAAGACATAAGAGGCAATGAAAGAACAACTGAAGTGCAATGGCTGAAATACCCTTGTGCTTTACTGACCCTGCTGTATGGGGAGATAAAACTGGTGATGCAGACGAGACCCGCATCAGCAAAAAGTCGAGCCACCTCAGCAATGCGTCTAATGTTCTCTTCACGGTCCTCTGGGCTGAAACCGAGGTTTTTATTAAGCCCCTGACGGATGTTGTCCCCATCCAGAGTGTAGCAGGGAATCCCATGGCACACCAGGTACTCCTCCAAGGCCATGCTGACGGTGGTCTTCCCTGCTCCAGACAGACCTAACACAGGAATGGACATCAGTGGTTACAAGCTGAAAGGAGGGCATTGCTACATACCCCATAAGTTTTATTTTGCTGCACATCATATTCAAATAATACATTACTTGAAGATATTTAATCACATGAGGAAGACAGTATTGCTCTCTGCATTCTGTAAATGTCATGTCATTTGTAAATAATGTGTATTGTACTTTTTTATATTGCTGTGGGTACATAGATCTGCAAATTAAATTGCAGCTGGGACAGCCACTGTTATAGATATTAGTGATTTCCCAATCCTTAAATAGAATTCATAATTTATGTCACATGATCATTCAATCAAGCTCCTTATACGACAGGTGTGTCTGTCCATGCTACACTTCATGTCAGACCAAGGGCTGCAGTATATAATCATTTTAAAAAGTAAAAACTTTTTGGAGTGCATTCTTGACATTATTTGCAGTACCACTTTTGATCTCACACAATTGCTTTAGAATTGATGTGCATGTCCCCTTCCCCACAAAATGAAGGTCACTTGCCTTAGATTGGAAGGGAGTGACTTTTCTAAGGCAAGGCACCTAGGCTTTGGGAAACAGCCATAGCCTACCTGTGAGCCACACTGTGCATCCTCTGAAGCCCCCTCGAGTGCCCACTACTTGTCCACGCTTATTTCTGCTCACATGATGGGCTTGGTAGGTGACATTTGTTGCTCTTTGGGTCCCCTACAAACAATAAATAATGATTAACATGTAGGAGTCATGAACACTTTATAACACATATCACTTTAAACTTACTTGAATCATAATTAATTAATCTACTTGCACTGAAACGTTTGCACTGTGAATCTGCCCATACTGTCCACATTGTAAAGATCTGATATTTTCATTAGTCGTTAGTTTATGTGTTTATGTGTTGTTGTTAATGTAACTGCTTTTGTATGTGACACTTGGTTGCCATGCTGACAAGTTAATGAAGTGAAGATTCATCAAGATTAGCCAGTTACTGGTCTGTTTTGGAGACTCTAGTGAGTTGATCTCATTTTATATTTACCTTGTTATTAATGTATGCCCTTATTTTTTTATTTTATCATTGCATAGTATAATAATAATAATAATAATAATAATAATAATTTGCATGTTGCACTATAAAACAAGTTCCTAGTTTTTTCAGTGACACTGGGATTCTGATTCTGACATAAAGAGAGAATAAACACTGCTGGTGGTATTGATTTCATTCAACAGCAAACACAAACAGTGGCTAGCAGCTAAATGTATCAGTTCCTAACCACAGACACCAGTTAATTGCATATAACTAAAATGCATAAAAAGTTGTTATATTTGATACAACACAACAATCTGCACATTTTATATATATATATATATATATATATATATATATATATATATATATATATATATATATATATATATATATATATATATGTTTTTAGGATGACCACATCACAGTGTATTTATGCAGCTGCACTTCTCAGGAGCCCTGGGCCAGTTTCCACACGGATGCGTTGATTAAACAAACATTGGGATTACCATTTAACATATTTGCTGCTGGTTTATTTGGACTGTGAAGATGCTACGGCCTTTGAATGGACAGCCAAAGTTAACGAGCTAAGTTTCAATTCGTTGATCGTATAATAAATCGTTATTGTTGCAGATATCATCGGTTACACAAGTAAAGGAATCAGCCAAAAGCAAAGCAGAAGCACACTTGTAAATGCACTCACCCACTCACTGTCGACGTTGCTTAGTTTCTGCTTTTTGTGCGAGTTGCCGTACGTCTCCATGTCTATCAGCAGGCGGCGGTACAGTGAACAGGTCAAGATTACGTGAATAAGAGCCTATCGTTATCTGTATTTACAACACTAAAAGGGTATTTCGGCTTCAGACAGAGGTGTGTCCAGCGAATGGAGCGGCAGCACTGGGCACTCGAGCAACCAGGAAGTGCTTCCCAGCGACACGTCACGGCCAGACGCTGACGTATTTCCGGTCCAGACATTTGTTCAATTAAATTATTTTCTCTTTTATTTATTTTTTTATATAAAAGTTACTGATACAAACTGTCCCAGAGTATTTATTGCTATATATCTATTTTATATTTATTTATTTTAATATAAATGTTTCAATGGGTTTATTTGCACACTACAGCGGTCTTTGTATTGTGTACACCACACTGTGCAGTTTCTAGAGTGTGACTATGTGGGGTGTGGATGGAGCCAGTTTTACCCATAATCGTATCATCATGTATTCAAAAGAAATCAAAGTGTAAATTCACCCTAGAACTTGCTATATTAATATTACTTAAGTTTACCTGTCCCCATAATCACATATAATGATAAATATATGTTGGCATAGCAAAGTGCTTTACAGAATAAGAAAGACATTAAAATCACAGAAAAAAACAAAACATTAAAATAGCCCTAGAATGGATGATGATGATTAGCAATTTATCAGTGATTGGCTCGTTTATTTCTTTTCTATTCATCCTCTAAATGTTTAAAAATACACATTTGCCATACAACGCATCTGGAACAGGCCTGCCTTTAAATAGACACATTTTACACAACCTCATTAAAATCTTGGCAAGTTTGTAGTTACATGTTTATCATCTAGAGGGCGATGCTCTGTTCTGATTAAAGGCTCGATGCTCTGTGAATTAAAGAGGATGCCAAACCAAACGGGATGCTGCTGGGAGGAGGATGCGAGGATATGGGGCGATGATGTGCTTTTTCGGGGGAGGAGGAGCACCGCCCGTCTCTAAATCGAGCGGCACCGTGCTGTGATGATGCAGACCCGTCCGACGTGAACAGCGAGCGGCCAGGCAACAGCGCGTGCACCGGGGGAGCAGCTACTGGAGGCCCGCGCGCAGGTAGGAGGATGAACGACGCAACACGTGCCACACAGACGCCACAGGAGCTCGTGCAGGGGCTTAGGGTTTTTACAGACAGCTGCGTGATGGAGGGTGTTGCATGGACCTATCCTAAAAGCTTCAAACTGAATGCAGCTGGGTTGTGTTTATGTCACTAGGCTAACTTTTCAGCCATTTTATTCTAAAGCAGCTCCATGGTGTTAGCGTTTCATGGCTCTGTGTGAAAAGTTCCTTGAATGACACGGTGCAAATGGGGATACAGCTCGTGCCTGTTCTTCATCTGTGTGTGTACTGGCAACATCCTCAATATCTGGTCCCATTCTGGATGCTTAGTTGTAAAGGGAGAGTGATGAAAAGAAAAATAGCTGGACAACAATCATAAACAAACTAAACTGCAGTTGTCTGGGTTTATTGGTTGTTTTAGATTCTACAGTGAGATGATGTCACACTGTTAGATGAAGGCAGTAGTAGTAGTAGTAGTAATAATAATAATAATAATAATAATAATAATAACACATCAAATCCAAAATTTGTTTATAAATCCATGAGCTTACTACCTCTCCACTTCCTCTGCTCTAGCCTAATTTTATTTGCCAGTCATCTCTTCTCAACAAGCCCACAGAATGTGATCTGAAGCCCATAGGTTAATGTATAATTAAAAATACAGATTTATTTAAGAAAATCTTGGCCTTGTGAACACATGTTGGACTAACGGAACAAGCCTACGACATTCTGTAGTGTAACAGTGTAATTAGAGGGAGCAGTGACCTGTTGCCCCACCCAGTAGTCTAATATGGAACATGGTGTTTAGCGCTGCACTTAGGACTACTACACCCCAAAACCTTACAAATGGTTCCTGTTATAAACAGCACAAATGAAGCTGCCATTATCCACCCTGTGGTCAGGGCTTCTAAAGTAGGATACCGCTGGGTTGCATATCTCTACTTGAGGACGACACTTTACCTCAGTGAGGTAATGTTTCTCGTTCCAATGTAAAACAGGTTGCAAGTTGCATTAAACGTCTTCAAGGCATTAAAAACAGGATTCTGCTCAAAGTGCAGAGTATGTACAACTCAAGGAACATTAACATTCATTACAGACATGCATGTGACCCGTAGAAGAATAAAGGTATAAAAAAAAATAATAATTAATATAGGAATCTCAGTAGTTTTACGACATGTTTATAAAGGTCTAAAGGATATGGCATTTAGTTGTTTGTTTTATTATCTAAATAACTGCGCCAACTCACACTGTGGTATTGATTTAATTACAATATATAATGGAGGTCTATTACAAAACCAAACCAGGTTCTGATTTGTAACATTTGAGAACAGTTCACTGCCAAGGCTCATCATGCAATGATAGTTATTGTTGACAGCATTATTTTCATGTTGTGTGACACTTTATGTCATTGCTGTTTATTATTTAATTTAAAAAGATAGTATAAAAACACAGACAACTGTCATGCTGCTGACACTTTTGTTATCTTTCATGTTGTTGACACAGTGGGATTGGCTTAGTTAGAGATCCAGCTTTACAGGGCTGAACCATGTGACTTATTTTTGTCTCCCTCTTTGATGAAGACAGCCCCACACGATATGTTCTGCAAAATGAGTGGATGGCTTATAGCAGCATGTTATTATGAAGGGCTCAAATTGAAGTCAAAGCTCTGTGCCTCTGGAGTAAAACACAGCCCTCACATCTGGGTGGCTTCTCCTGAAATAGCACAGGGGAGTGGAGCCGGCCAAGTTCTCCATTACGGCCTGTGACCAAACGGACTCGAGCTTTTCTTGCCATTTTCCATCACCACCCTTTTCCCAGGGTTATGTGCTGTGGCGAGTGGGAAACAGCATGTACTGTACACAAGGGGAGCACAGGGAGACCAAGGCAGTGCCCTCTCTCATAGGAAAATGCCATGATGAACTTTTCTATGCCACGTTCTCATTTAGTGTCTATAAATGCATTATATATACACGGTTTTATTTCCTGCAAACCTGTCACAGTTAGCCATTACTCTCCCTGGAGAAGGCAACTGGGGCGAAGTGATTTTAGCACCACTGTTGTACTCATTAGGAGTTAAATAAATCAAACCTGAAAAAATAAATCTCCAGAGTAAATATATTCATGTAGACCTGTGTGTCCACTGCATCTTAATGTATTTATGGTTGGATAAAATTCTCTACTCAATCATCACAAAACATAAATCAAGTATAGCCTTCTAAATATTCAGCTTTCAATGTTTTAAAAGTACACTGTAACTTTTTCATGAAGTGCCACCTGCTTATTCCTATGGAGATGTTGCCGGGGGGTGATAAGCAGTAAAACAACCAAACAACAAAATATCAGCCTGTTCTGGAGATATAAGGCCAATATCCGATACACAAAAAAATCCAAAAGTCTGCTCAATATATCGGCCAAATGATATATCGGCCTGTCTCTACAAAGACATGGAGACAAACAGGTGAAGGACCCTCCACCAGAAAAGTTGCATAATACATCTTTAGGTCGTATTATCTGTAACTGGAAGCTGTTTGGATGCATTAGAAATCCTTGCACTTTGTTGCCTGTTGCTGATCCATTAACTCCAAAACAGACTGATTCTGCTGTGGATGGCTCTGATTAAATTATGTAATAAGCTTTTCTCCTGTGCTCAATAATGTTTTCCCAACATTGATTTAGATGCAACTGATCCGTTCTGCATCATCACTCTATTTCCAGCCCACTGTTTGATGCTCCAGGTTAGTCCCAAAGTAAACATGCCATTCTCTATGTATCCCAGAAGACATTTATTGTGGTACCTTCAGGGCTGACTGGAAAATACGCACATCCAATAATGGAACGCTTTTAGGTACAAGAAACCTTTTAAAGGACTTATGGCAGAAAATGGCTGTAATTCTCTTTCAAGTCATTAACTGAAAAAAGATCCAACATACTTCTCTTGTTTTTCGTTTATTCGACGCCAGTAATGTAAAGAATTCAGTACAATGACACTTACTGTGCGTCTGTGAACATCTGAGTAATCGTTTTCTACTCAGGGAATGGAAAAAATCTCTCTGACAAGACAAATGCATGCTGTTAAATGCCCATTCCAGCCATAAAGTACAAATTAGTAGAACAGTGTAGAACTTGCTGACCGACTATACTGTAAAGAGAGTGTGCGAACAAAACGTTTTCTGCATTGAATGAATATAAAGCATAATGTTTCATAGGTTTCAAACTGAATGCACCTTTCACTCTCTGTATACATCAACTGTCACTGCGTTACTACTATTAAAGGTCCTAAATTATGCAAAATGGACTCTTGTGAGCTTAAACCCATGTTATAATGTTGTTACCTCCTCAAAAACATATCTGGATTTGTGTTTTGTTGTGTCTTTCTACATCTCCAAAGCTCAAAATGCTCTGTTCCACCTTGTGATGTCATGAAGTGGTAGTTTTCAAGTTAACAGCTCCTTTGATCTTTAGTTCAGTAGAGATTAGCAATTCCAGGGCTGAAATTACCCAAATGATTCTAGTGAAGGTGTGTGAAGTTTAAAAACACAGTGGAGCACTTCCTGTATTACCACATGACATCACAAGGTGGAATTTGAGAGAAGAACTCAGCCTAAATATGCAGGGTTTGTGTGTTAAACGTGTGTGAATGAAACAAAACACAACTGCAGGTATGTTTGTGATGAGGAAACAACATTAGAACATAAATCAGAGAATAGTGTAATCTGGGCCCTTTAATGTGTCTTTCTGCTGTAATCAGTTGTACACTTAGTTCTCACACTTGCTCATTTGACAGTTACTATCCCATAAACTTTAAGGACAAAAAATGTTACTTATTTTCTGTCTACAACCCAAAAATAATAATGTAATGAAAATAATTCATACAAGTCCATGTACCGTATTTTCCGGACTATAAGTCACACTTTTTTTCATAGTTTGTCCAGAGGTGCGACTTATACTCAGATGTGACTTATATGTGAAATTATTAAAATATATAATTTCACATCTTCGTTATTGTCACATTGATAATTGTGTGAGGTCACTCTAGGCTTGTGGACCAGTATCTACTCCTGTACCATTGAAGATTTAAAATTTCATCATTAGGGTAATTTAAAAGACATCTGAGAAAGACTGAACAAAAATGCCCCCTAAAAGAAAGTTGTATTTCACTGAGTCTGTAAAATAAATTTCCCCAGAAAATGTGACTTATAGTCCATTTTATATATGTTTTTTATTTCATTGTCTGTGTAATCCCTCAGTCGTCCAGGTCTGATCCATAGCAAAAGACAAAGTTTAAATCTGTGAACTTCTACAACAATTTGTCCAGTTGACAGATTTAAACTTTGTCTTTTTATTTCATTATTAGGCATTTTTTGGCTGTTGTGACTTATACTCCAGAGTGACATATAGTTAAAAAAACACAGTATTTATGTGCTATAAAGACAGTTCTTGTCAGTCTACTTCAAAAGTAGACTAGGAATTATTCATTCATCCGTTCATTAAAGACATGTCCTGCTGATCAATTAGTGGATTAAAAAGGGGGCGTGTCAAAAGCTCTCAAAACTATTACCATCTCCATGTATCTGAGCCAAACTGTACTCACAAGACCTCACCTGCAGGGGGAGTTCATGCAAAAACAACTAAAAAGGAAAATTCTAGGAAACAATATATTTATGTAAAAACAGATTTAACTTGTGAATCATGAGTTTAACCTGCCTTTTAACTTATAAATACCAAAACGTACTAAATCTTCAGCTAACTCATTCACACCCTAAAGTAGACCAGTATTATTTTTGCTTGATTTTGTTTGTTTATTTCTTTTCACAGTAACCACAGTTCAAACCGTAGCCCTGTCTCCGTGGATGCAGTGTGTGCAGCAATGGCCACACAGGGACATGGGAACACAAGAGCCACTGCTGCCGACAATCTCCAACCAGGAATGGAGACCGCGATCGTAGCCAGCGGCAAAACCTGTCCAGTCCACAATCCTGGTGCGGACGATCCAAAGAGGGGATTTCGGAAGGGCTTGGGACGGCACAATGACTATGTAAAGATCCCAGTGCCTGATACCAAAGTCAACCGTCAGCCCATGGAGTGGTGGAAGACATTCATTGCATTCTTTTACGCCGGATTCAACCTGGTCCTGACCACCGTTGTCATCACAGTTGTGCATGAGAGAGTTCCGCCCAAAGAAAGCAGCCCACCTCTTCCGGATAAGTTCTTTGATTACATCGACCGGGTCAACTGGGCGTTCACTGTCACTGAGATTAATGGCATGGTGCTTTTGGCCATTTGGATCATACAGCTATTCTTCTTCAGATACAGGCAAGAATCCATTATTCACTGTGAACTGTCGAGAGGTTTTATGAGGCACTTAACAGCTGATTAAAAATGTAGTATCACAATGTTCACGCACAAGCCTTCTGCCATTTCATCCCAACAATCTGAAGAACAGTAATGCAGATGTTTGTTGTTGGGGCAAAACTGGCTCTGTGTACTTTTACGTATTAGATCAGATTTGTGGTGTGTTCAGTTAATCAGCTGCTTTTTACAGTAGCTGTTGCATTTGGAGTAGGCTACAATGACTTCTAAGTTAACTCTTTCAACCTTTAACATTTTCATGTTTGTCTTTGTCACAATAGTTAGCCATTTTGTTCTTGTATAAATATATATACTTAATCGAAACCTTAAACCCACATGACATTTCAATTATCTGATAACTCCAGAAATCAGATAATGATCAGATTTTTGGTGTCCAAATTAACATAACCACACAATACAGATCTACGAGGTTTTAGGATGAAACCTAAGGGAAAAGACTTCACCTGCTAATGTCAGTAGCTATTTGTAAGTAATATTGCATTTATGCAGAGTGAAAACGGGAAGTTTAGAATTATTCAGAAACAGTCACATTATATAATGAGAATATGATGTTGTAATCTGGATTTTTCAGTAGACTTCAACAGCAGACCCAAAGGGGGACACAGGGTGACAACCTGTTCTTTTTTTGGTTTTAGATCTTATCTCACTTATTAAGATAATGCTCCACTTTTTCAGTGATGCATGATTTATATTAGAATAACATTTTCTCACAAAGAAAGTAAGACTATTTAGATATACTGGCTTTCAGGCTTGTAAAATATTGGCACATATTGCTGTTTCAATCTCTCTGCATGTTATGATTGATAAAGCTGAAGATCATATGATGTCCCTTTATGTCCCACCACATTCAATCAACAATGTGTCCCTGTTTGTTGGGATAGGAAACATTTGACAAATATACTGTAGATTTATAGCTGTACTAATAACGTTCATTACGTAATAAAAAAAATCACACAATCATATTTTATTATTAAATCAATCGGTTATCACTTTCGTTTTGAGCATTGATTGTTACTCTTCTATTTCCATTTGCAGATCCATAGCTCTACGGCGCTTCTTCTTCCTGATGGGCACTCTGTACTTGTACCGCTGTGTGACCATGTACATTACCACTCTGCCTGTGCCAGGGATCCACATGACCTGTGCTCCTAAGGTGAGCGCTCTCTCTCCTCTCTTCAGAGCGGGGCTCAGCTGGTGCTGCGCCGCCCTGTGTTTGTGCCTAGGGAGCCATTTTACATCATCACACCACAGCTATAAAAACAAGACAATAAGACAATATGACAAAGTACTGCCACAGGATACGAACATCATGTCTCCTCTCTTCTAAACAGTGAAACTTATGAAACAGAATGGAAGTGGTTCAAATATTTTTTTTTACATTTTTGTATTATCTCAATACAACAATATTCAGATAATATTTAAACAGTGCATCAGAACTGATCTAAATGTGTGTGAGAATGTCATGGTTGAGGTTCAAGAATTGCAGAAAACATGAGTAGACCATACAATTAACCACAGACGTGCAGAAAATCACTTTATATCCTTGTTTGGAAGTCTGTGTAATCCCTCAGTCATCCAAGAATGATTCATAGTAAAAGAAAAATTAAATTCTGTCAACTGGACAGAATTACACTAGTATTTGGAAGATCACACTAGATGTTTCTGATTGTTTTACTTTTAATTCAGCTTCACATTTTTAGAACCGGAGTCATTTTTAGTTTGAATGTTCTACGTTTCCATTGTTTACGTCACAGAACATGTGCTGTAACTCTCTTAATCTAACTACTGTAAATCCTCTGCTCTCTCTCAGTTGCACGGAGACTCCCATGCCAAACTTCTGCGAGTCCTGCGCCTCATTTCTGGAGGAGGATTGTCCATAACAGGCTCCCATCTCATGTGTGGAGACTTCCTGTACAGTGGGCACACCGTGATGCTAACCCTCACTTACCTATTCATCAAAGAGTGTATGTAGCATATTTAGTCTACTTTTAGGCCTCAAAGTGGGGCTGTAAGATTAATAATTGCAATCAGTGACGTAGGTATGTGGTGGCCAGGGTTAGCACAACTCAGCCTGGCACGAGCCCCTCTGTGGCCACCCTGTATACCCCCCTGCACGACCGGACTGGGTGCGACTGAATGAAACACACATAACAGCCATAACAGCACTCTATTCCACACAACACTTTCTCTCTGAAAACCTTTGCCCTGCCAGTTACTTTTAAGTCTGTTTAGCCTCATTCAACTTCTGTCGGGTGTCGTAAAAGTGAAGCAGTCCGTCTGATCACGCTACAGTGCACAGATCGCTAAAGTCTGCTTCAATCAACGGCTATTACAGGGCATAACTGGCTCAAATAATGGACCTACAACCATGAAAGTGTAAGGCACTTGGAGTCAGGATGCAGCAGATACAACAAACTGCACCAGGTCACGACACAGCTCCTATAAAAGTGTGTGGTGGCTCCACTACCACCACAGACTGGGCACACAAGAGCTATTTGAACAACATCTGTCAGCATATCCAGGTCTAACAGCACAAAACATCACACACATGCCTCACAGAGGACTTTAGAGCTTAACCGCTTACATTAAATCATAGCACTTACTGTGTTATTGTTAGTCTTATTGATCCTGTCTTGTCATGGAGTCGTACAATTGCTCTGATGCGTTTCTTCCACAAATACAGTAAGCATCAGTGTTGAGAATAACAACATTTAAGTGTAATAGCATTAGTAATGGTGTTATTTTTATCAGTAACGAGTAATCTAACTAATGACTCTTTCCTCTGCTGTAACATGGTTATAGTTACTGTCAGTGTCACTATTTTACTGTGAGTTGCTGTAGTGTTGACAGACTCCACTCTCTCATCTTGTTTAGAGGAGCTGCAAAGTTTTTCCATTGTTTTGAGAAGTAAACAAGACCGAGCCGAGGGATAAGAGACAGTGATTGGTTAAAAAAAGAGACTGACTGTAAAGACCAATCAGAAGCAGCACTAGGCATCCATAAAGACTTTTCCGACATTTCATTGGTTCAGTGCTGGCACGCGGTCGAATATTTGCTGTTTTCCACACACATGGGGCACAAGTATGATAATTCTTGTGGATTGTGTGGATATACATTGTTATTTGGCGACTCTCTGTGATGGGAGAACAAACAGACGACTACAGCGAGACACGCACCTCTGGTTTTACATGTGTATAATCATGTGTGTGGCGTGCACATGTTTGTACTGTTCTGATATCTGTGCGTTTGGTAAATGCACTGTTTGGCCTCAGTCTGCTGCGTAAAGGGGACAGTAGTTTGCTCTGTGTTGTTGTGACTGTACAGTTGTGAGTCTGGGGGATTTTGAGCTCTGTGGATGGTTTATAACGCTGGCCCTAAGTGCATTTGGTGATTTGCAGAACAATTATCAATTAGTTTTAGTACTTTGAATTGTTTTGGGAAATGCAGAGAGCACGTGTCGATGTTGACCAATCAAATGTCAGAACACACGTGCACAGCTCCTCACGTGTTCAATCACAGGGCTGTTTACAGCAGATCCTGGGTCAGTTTACTCTCTAACAGAGAAATAAAGTGCACTGTGAACACGGAGGGTCGGTCTGACTCCATTTCAGATTAACAGCGAATTGCAGCAGAACAGAAATACATCATTAAACCAAACTTTATCTGGCTGTATTTTTTTATTAAGTAGGGGTCAAAATTGTTGTCAAAAATCTTCATTAACTGATAGGCCTACTTCTGATATCATTTTGGCTCACACAATTGATGTATTTTATTTATTTACATTAATGAACAGTGAACAAAATAAGCTCACACTTTTTCACATGGGTATTTTTAATCCATGTAGCGAATAGAGTATTTACTAGTGTTTCTGCCTTTTTTCTGGTATTCTCTTACACATAAACCTTATGAGAAAATTGGTATCATTAATGTTTATCTATTTATTTATTTATTTAGATACATATATTGCGATGTGCCTTCAATTTAAGTTTTATTCACGTTTGAGTTTGAGTTTGAAACTTCACTCGCCCTTGCTGGCCCTCCCTGTAAAACAATCCTAACTACGCCCCTGATTGCAATCAAATCAAAATAGCAAAGTTGAAATTTGAAGTACCATCATTTTCTCCACAACAAATCAGACTGCATAAAACAGCCAACCCTGTACTTTTAATGTGATTCTTGTATTAGTTTGACAGTTCTCCTGGAGGCACTTGAACTCAAAACATAAATTGCAAATATAATCTCATTTGCAATGCTTGTCAGAAAAATCACACTGGATACTTTTCCCACATCATTTTAGCCCTACCTCAAAGTGAAGTTGACATTGTAAACTTTTTGCCTTGTGCAGACTCTCCGCGGTCGTTCTGGTGGTACCACGTGATGTGCTGGCTCCTCAGTGCGGTGGGGGTGGTGTGTATCCTGGTGGCTCATGAGCACTACAGTGTGGACGTGGTGGTGGCCTACTTCATCACCTCGCGCCTCTTCTGGTGGTACCACACCATGACGAGCTTACAGGTTTGACTGGGGCGTGACTCTGGGGCTCCACACATAGATGGAATATTATCAGTGTGAGGAAGAATACTTTGAAAATGTATTTAGTTACAGAATACTGAATACTTGCACTAAAGGAGCTGTATGTAGCCTGCATTCTTATAGTTTAAAAAAGGTATTACTGGCAACCCAAATGAGAGACTCATGTGGGGCTCATTCTGCTTTTTGATTGGATACATTTTCGAGACTAAAAGACCAAATTATAACTCAAACAACTTAGCCATCATGTCTACTGTTGTAATTAAGAATATATCAGCATTAAGACTGTTATCAGTAAAAGCTAAATTTGATTTGAACACGGAGACATGCTTAGGTCCTGTTTATGGAATTTAATATTCAAAATGTTGCATACAAGTTCATTAAAATGTATTTGGTAATGTAATGTTACATAGTGCAGTCAGAGTACTGTATTCTGAATACCTGGAGTACTATCACATTGAGTTGCATTATACTGGTGTAAAAAAAAAAAAAAAATCTACAGGTTTGTCTCACTGTTTCTTATATTTTATTTATCACTGATTAGAAAAGTAAAAATAGCACATGAGCTGTTCATTTTCCTTTTTTTTTTCTTTTCTAAATTGCATGATCAAATACTGCCATATACCTTTGAAATTAGGAATGTAACTGTATTCTGCTTAACATCAAGTGAAAGAGGACTAAAAAGATACTGAAAATGTGTTTCCTGAACATGTATTTTGCATATACTGAATACAATTAGATCAACTGAATGTAATGTATATAATATAATGTATTTAAGTAATTAATTTCGATTTTCAATTTGTCACACAATATGCAGTAAAGTAAAGTAAAAGTATTATTTTTGATTTTGTAAAGAAGCAGGTCAGTTGTAGAAACTTGTGCAAGTCATAGGATTAAATTGAGGAATCAAAGCTGAATGGGATTTGTCTGAAGCAAGTTTAAAAAAAATAAGAAATTGCGGCATCTGCTGGTCACATAACAGTATTACACGTTGAACTGATCCTGATATTTGTAATGACACAAAATTCATGTGCAGTTACAATTCCACATGTATGCCCCATAAGTCTATGGTATGCTCACATTTAAATCTGTAAAGATGTTAAGATATTTTTACTAAAAGTCCATGTACTGTTTTTACAGACTTTGAAATGCTTCCCAAACAACTACCTCCAAAACACTTGGTGGAACCCGATTTTCAACTTCATGGAGAGGAATGTCCAAACTGCTGTGCCGTGTTCCTACAGCTGGCCCATCACCTGGCCCCCTGCCTGCCTTAAGAGCCCTTGTAAGAAGTATTCCATGGTACAGAGCATCAGAGAAGAGTGACCACACCTCCATGGTCCACCTTCTGAGAATCAGCACATCAGCATTGCACCATTTGTATAATGTATATGATAGAGATGTTCGGAGAAGTATTTTAACAATCACTGTTGTTACCACAGAGCATCTGATTTTTTTTAAATAAATATTTGTAGCGCCTGACAAACTGCTGTATTTTAGAAAGATTCCACTGAAACAGTTTGACTTCTCATAGTAGAGTGTCGGAGAAGAGTTGCCTCCAGATAATGTACTTATGTCACAAGGTGCCTTAGTGTGTTGTCAGCATGGTAGTTACCAAAAGCCAATCATCATCTTTTTCTTCCATCTTCTTTTATTTTTTATTATTGTTTATTTTTTGTCATTTATTATATTTGAAGTGTCTTTTAGTCATTCAGATGTGCATAACCTCATAGTTGTGTTGTTCGTTCACAATGTTGACTTTGTTTTATAGAGCAATCATGTTATTTATCCAAATGCTTGTTTTATATTTAATATTTCCATTAAATAAAACAGTGAATGATATTGTTTGATTGAAGTTGGTTTTTTTTTTTTTCCAATACTGAAAAAAGTAAGCTACATTACTCCCAGTTAGTGTATCCTACTGAGTAGCCTAGACCTGGCATAAGTCAAAACATTGCGTAGGTTTAAATGTTATTTTACACACGTGGATAAAAATTGTTGGTACCCTTTGGTTAATGAAAGAAAATCTCACAATGGTCACAGAAATAACTTGAATATGACAAAGGTAATAGTAAATAAAAATAAACTCATGAAACAGGCCTGGACAAAAATGATGGTACCCCTTGAAAAGACTGAAAATAATGTGACCAAAGGGACATGTTAATCCAAGGTGTGTCAGTGGGCCTATATACAGGACTACAGGTCGTCACTGTGCTGTTTAGTGACATGGTGTGTACCAGACTCAACATGGACCAGAGAAAGCAAAGGAGAATAAGTTGTGAGTTTTTCTTTCATTAACCGACGGGTACCAACAATTTTGTTCTCGTGTGTAAGTTCGTTCTACATCAAGTCACGTCTGTCCTCCCATGTCCCACCAAATCCCATGACCTGTCCCACTTTTAAGAGTTCTGCAGCTGGTTATCCTACACAACAGTGAAGAATCCCGCTCCACAGACACATTCAGGCAGTGGTAAAGTACTCAGTTTTGTTACTTAAGTAAAAGTACAGATACAGAGGTAAAAAGTTATGCAAGTAGAAGTATCACATGAAAATTCTACATTAGTAAAAGTACCCATTCAAAAATGGAGTTTAACAATAAAAAGTAAAAGTATTTCACACAAGTGTTTGTTAAAGTGTAAATGTAGTGATATTGATTAAACACTGATACTTAGAAGGAGCCTGAGAGTGCCCTTAGCCTGCAAAGTCTAGCATATACACTTGTTTTGTTTTATAGTATTTCATTGTATAAAGTGAACATGCTCATGGTCCCATTTTACCAACAGCACCCCCAAAACTGACTTTGGACCAACAGTGTTTCTGAAGTAATACCAGCTGTGCACTAACCAAACATGACAAGACTTTTTAGGCCACTTAATTTGTGCCAGGAAATCAGGCAGTCTACATTATAGTTATATAGTTCTATTCTTAACAAAAGTCTCAGAAAGCCCTGTAATCTGACTCAAGCAAGAATTGTGGTTTTTTGGTTGTTGTTGTTTTTTTTTTGTTTTTTTGTGTGGAAAATACACATTTTCGTTCCTACAACTTAGTTTTAGAGGTTAAAATGATATGAGTGCTGTAAGGAGTAGAAAGGACAGAGGGCAGGGCCTGTTGCTGGTGGGGTCAAGGTGAGACTCTACAATTAGAAACAGATTTACACTATTTTATGTTTTATATGACCTACCATAGTGAATAGCAGGGTAAAAGTAAAAGAGTAAGTGTATTTTTGTATGTTCTAAAACCCCAAATCCTTTAAATCCGTAAAAAACACTGAAAAAACACGTGTTGACGTCAAACTGGTAATGCACCAATCAGAGCGGAGCCCAGTGACGTCCACCAATCAGGAGCCAGTACTGGGATAACGCCGGTGACAGCTATTTAATAACACGGGAAGAGCATGGCTATTTCACTTCTTTTATCATTTTAACGGACAGGTTTTACTTTTACTTTACTTTTTTAAACGTTGTATAATGGGACATATTTGTATTTTAGAATAGGCGCAGATGGATTTGCACGTGTGGCTGGACTGTGCACTGTCTCATATAAACTTTGCAGCTGTACTTGTCTTTGTAGTAGTGTATTATGTCTTGGTCACGTATCGTAAGCGTCAGAAACTATTCGCAAATATCCCTCCAGGCCCCAAACCATGGCCTGTAGTGGGGAACTTCGGACACTTTTTGATTCCCCCCTTTGTGCGGGGTCTTTTGCAGCAGCCAGTGACGAATAGACAGAACATGAACGCCATGGAGTATTTCACTGACATGTCTAAAGTGTATGGAGACGTGTTCAGTCTGTTTGCAGGTACGAGCCTCATGGTGGTGCTGAATGGATATAAAGTGCTCAAAGAGGCTCTTTCTAACCACACAGACGTGTTCTCCGACAGACCGGACATCCCAACTGTCACCATTATGACTAAACGGAAAGGTAAGAGTCCTGTGGGTCTGCAGTGGGTCAAGTTCAAGTTAAACATGCGCCTAGTGCGGTAAAAAAACAGATAATTAATCTTAACTTAGTCTATGGGAGCATGATGTATAGATGTAGGCCAGTAGGTCACTGAGTTATGTGTGACCTGCAACACAAACAAAGTTTAGCCTTGACCTAATGGCTACTTGCTGAAGGAAGTGATGGAAGGAAACAAAGTACCTTCCTACTAAATGTAGAAAAGTACAGTACTTAAGTAAAGTACAAATACCTGAAAATTCTAGTTAAGTGTATTTTAGTTTTTAATTGAGCAGCTCAATTAAGAAACTGTGATGACAGAGGGGCTCAGGTCACTGACTTCAGCTCTGTCTTAAACACGTGTATTTCTCTTTAATTATTCATTATATGATTACTGCCCAATTGTACACATTATTCATGTCATTTGGGACATTTATGAGCTCATATTCTGTACAAAGTATGAGGTATTACACAGTAATGGACTGTTACATCATGACAGAAGCTAACTTTACTAATGTGACTTCTGTACTTGAGAGTGCTCCTCTGTTGTGTCGTGATTTCATGACCAGTATATATTTTGTTTCATACAAGTACATTTTATTTTCTTGTAAAACATTTAAGTGTATTATACAGGCCAGTTGATGAGAGCGGGGCAGCAGGGTGCTGCTGGCCTGTTGAGGCATGGCTTCCTGACCAGGACAGATTTAGTTTCATAGAGATTAAAAAAGGTCATTTATTTACAACACAACACAGATAAACTATACTAAAGTCAAAGATGAACACAGACTTTTGCACAGCCAAGTTCAATGCGGTTACACCAAACCCCAGTGTGTGAACATGGCCGCCCATTGAAGTCAACGGCCGTGCTCAATGGCACATGTCAGGACTTTAGCCTTTAGCGGATAGATACACCTGGTCCTGCCCTGCCCAGGACCATGCGCAGTTGAGCTACCACCCATGAGACTGTGCACGATGAGGGTGAGCTGTGGCTGGGAAGGAGGCCTCCGGTGATGGGTTTTATCTAATAAAGACACTAAAGCCGCTCTCTCAACTTGGTCTGCAGCGTTCACAAAGACACAGGGAAAACAACCAAAGGCAATCGCAGACCATGCGTTGGAGGCGTCAGCCCTCAAATGCAAAGGCGTCCAACACATTCTTGACACCCCGGGGTGAACGCACCATGAGCGATGTGAATGAATCAAACTGTCAGAAATGAGCCACAGGTTTAGAACATGGTTCAGAAGCTTCTGGAAGCATAAACATTATAATTTATACTTTATAATTTATGTATTATTCCCTTTCCTCCTTCGCCCCCACTCCGCTCTGGTGCAAAGTCTCATGGGGCAAAGTCTCATGTCTCAACTGTGCATGGTCCGTGGGAAGGGCAGGAACGGGCATATCTCGCCGCTAAAGCCTAAACTTGCGACATGCACCATTGAGCACGACCCATTGACTGCAATACCATGTTCAGGCCCCAGGGCTTGGGAATAATAAATAAGTTATAAATTATAACATTTATGCTTCCAGGATGCTGACTTTGAACCATATTTGCATCGCTCACATGCTCGTTCATGTCCACCAAGTGACCGCTCTAAACAATCAGCGCTTGTTCGCTAGTACGGACATAGAGTGTAGCTGAAGGTAAAAATTAAAAGGCGTTTTTTTTAAAAACAACAGAGGGAGTTTGAGCTGAGAAAAAGTTATTTGAAAATAGGTAAAAATCGCCACAAAATTCAACCTTTGTGAAGGTTGTAGGTGCCCTGTCAGCTGAACACGAGCAGTTTGAGGTCTATAAGGAAAATCCTTTCTGGGCAGGAGGGATTTGTTTGTTGTAGTACCAATGAGTGGCCACTAAACCAACTCACAACAGCTCTAACCCAGCAATACCCTATCAAGTTATTTTAATAGATCCATGGGTTACACACAAACATCTGCTCCTCCGGCACAGTGCCAGATGCCCTCTGAACGCTTCCCTAGGGAGGTGTTCGGGGCACGTCTCACTGGGAGGAGGCCTTGGGGAAGATCCAGGACATGTTGGAGGGACTATGTCTCTCGCCTGGCTTGGGAACGCTTTTGGGTCCCACTGGAGGAGCTGGAGGAAGTGCCTGGGGGGATGGAAGTCTGGGAGTCCCTGCTTAGACTGCTGCCCCCGTGATCTGGCCTTGGTAAGCAGAAGAAAATGGATGGATGCTGCTCTGTTTTTCTTTTTCCTCCAAACTCCAAATCGCAAGTAAATGTGAGAAATTGTGACAGTAAAGAACATTGGAGGTTTGATTGTGAAACATAACGAACAAATATGCATTAAAGAAGTGTTTTTTCACTCTTTTGCGGGACACACGAAAGTCATGGCGTCATGGTCAGACAGACAACACACAGACACCCACAGGTAACACAGTACGTAAGTTTTAAAGCACTTTAAAGGACAATAAAGGCTCAGACTTATATTAACGGAACTGTTTGCCTTCACTTAAGACATCAAATACAGTACTTGATAATATGGGATCCCTGCTACATTTTGTGCCAGATGCACAGGCACAAACTATAGAAATTATGCATCTACTGTAACAATTACAATAATTTTCATGTGTAACATAATATACCTGATACAAATTCATACATTTAAGAATTAAACCAAAGAGCGAACCCCACACAGATTTAAAGAGAAGTTGTTTTTTCAACTATCAGCCTCTAATGTCAGTGAATCAAACACAAACATGCGCCTGTGGTTGGGCTCTGACTGCACAATCGTAGATATTTTGTCCAGAATATCCAACAGTATGCCATTAATCTGTCTCAATTATGTGTGTTAGTTGCTCAAAAATGCATTGAAAAACATGAATTCTTTCTGTGAGCTGGGCCACCTCTTTACACCTGTAAACCAGGGCGTTTGGCACCAGCACGTGTCCTTGAAAATAGATTTAATTCCCTACTGTTGAACATTCAAGGTGCCTAAAATATTGCAAAACGGTTGCAGCTAAATACTGAAGTAGTGAAGTAGCTGGCCCGTAAACAAAGCAGAGCATAACTCATTCAAATTTTTGTCTTATACTTGTATAAGACAACCTTGGGGTTCCTCCACTTTTGACTCAAGTACCACCAAAAATTTGACTTTCCAAATACCACCAGATTTAAATAAAATATATAGCAGGACTATTCCAGGTCTAGTCTAGTGCTAAACCAGGTCTAAAAGTGGACTACATCACTTCCACTATTGTTCTAAACAAGATTCCAAAGGAGGAAAAAAAGTAGATGAAATCAACTCAGGAAATTAGGCAAACCCACAAACTGAAGAGCTGTCCAAGTACCACCTGAAGGAGCCTGCATAGCACCAGTGGTACATGTATCAGAGTTTGAGGTAGACTGATATAAACTACATCACATCTTTATTTGTTTCACCAGGAATCGTCTTTGCCCCTTATGGATCTGTGTGGAAAAAGCAGCGCAAGTTTTGCCACTCCACGCTGAGAAACTTTGGACTTGGAAAGTTAAGTTTAGAACCCTGCATCTTACAAGGCCTGGATACCATCAAGACCCAGTTGCTTCATCTCCGTAAACACTGTGGATCTGCTGGGATGGATCTGGCCCCTCTTGTAAGTAACGCCGTATCCAATGTCATCTGCTCCATGGCTTTAGGTCAGCGCTTCCACCACGACGACCAGGAGTTCCGCACTTTACTCAACCTGATGGCACGTGGACTGGAGATTTGCGTCAACAGCCCTGCAGTACTCATCAACGTCTTTCCTCTACTGTATTATTTGCCATTTGGCGTCTTCTGGGAGTTACGACAGGTGGAAAGAGACATCACGGCATTTCTGAAGAGGATTATTAAAACACACAGAGAAACGCTGGATCCAGACAACCCTCGAGATCTTGTTGACATGTACCTTTTGGAGATGTTGGCCCAGCAAGCTGCCGGAGAGGAAGACAGCAGCTTCACGGAGGATTACCTCTTTTATATAATAGGGGATCTTTTCATAGCTGGCACTGATACCACCACTAATTCAGTCCTGTGGATTCTGTTCTACATGGTCTTATACCCTGACATCCAAGGTAAGACCATAGGACCTAAAGCAAATATATATGTAGTCTGATGCACTGATGACAAACTGGGAATGACACTGAATGGCACACACAGACTAGGGCAGCTTAGAAAAAATATTAGTACAAAATATCAGCAAAACTTTCAATAACGGCCCAATACTGATGTCACAGATAAAAGTTATTGGTTTCTAACAGTGCTGTTTTTTAACTGTTTGTAGAGAAAGTGCAGGAAGAGATTGACACAGTGATCGGGCAACACCAGACTCCATCTATGAACGATAAGGGCAGGCTTCCTTTCACAGAGGCGACCATCATGGAGGTGCAGAGGCTGACAGTGGTGGTTCCTCTGGCTATCCCCCACATGACTTCTAGGGACACAGGTTAGCTGAACTTTTCTTTTGCTAGTATGTTTTGTTATGTGTGATGATCTGCATTAATCTGTGGACTGTTTATTTTCAGAGTTTTGTGGCTACACAATTCCCAAGGGTACAGTGATTATACCCAACCTGTGGTCCGTACATAGGGATCCGACTGTATGGGATGAGCCTGACCTTTTTAATCCGACACGCTTCCTGGATCAAGAAGGAAAACTGCTCAGGAAACAGTACTTCATACCTTTTGGGATTGGTAAATGTCCTTGGCACGTGAAACACTTTTGTTGACAATGTTTTTGTTGAGCCCTGTGTTGCTTTTAGGTCCCAGGGTGTGCATGGGGGAACAGCTCGCTAAGATGGAGCTGTTCTTGATGGTCACCAGTTTACTCCAGGCTTTCACATTCAGCTTACCAAAGGGACAGTCTCCTTCTCCTCTGCAGGGACGCTTCGGCCTGACCTGGGCCCCCTCACCGTTCACCGTGTGTGTGAGCCCGAGGAGCTCAAGATAACATCAGCAGAGATTATACAAATGACTTACAATTTAGCCCACACATATCATTGCATAGCCACTTTTTTAACCTCTATTGAGAACAATGAAATTAATGTAAATAAATATACTATTGCTGTAAGTCTCAAATATGACTTAAACTATGGCACTTTAACCTGAATGGATAAAGTTATCCCATTGCGCGTGTCCTTGATGATCTTGTAAATTTCTGTGTACATGTTGACTTCAGTCTTTTCAAATACATGTGTTAAATCCTGTATTGGATGTTGTGTTGTGTATTACCTGATCATATAATGAAGAGCATGGTGGTATAATATTATACATGGTTCAAAGTTTCAGATGTGTGTGAAAGGTCGCGTGGTCACGTGACCAGTCTCGCTCTCGTGCCCTCTGGCTGCTCTGTCCCGGGACTGACGGTCCACAGATCGGTTCATGCGCCATGTCTTTCTTCACTCCGCTTTGCAGAAGCTTTTCCACCTCGTGTGTTAGAAATGTGGTGATAAAACATGTGACGATCATTGGAGGCGGACAGATGGGCGCGGGAATTGCACAGGTAAGAAGCATGAATTTGTTAAACTGAAGCTGAAGTGTGTCAGGTTTAACACGCTGCAGACAAGTGTGAGGACAGGAGCAGGTGGACATAAATACACTGTGGCCCGTGTGTTGTTTTTAAAATATACTTTATCGTAATCTTCTCAAATATATCTTTAGGACGATCTGTAAATGTAAAACGGGCTAAATTAGCGGAGCTCTTCCAAATGGGTCCGACATAAACACGAGCTGCCTGTGGTTCCATTTTACGCACACGTCCATTTAAATAAAACACATCCAGAGAACCACCATGAAAGGAAGATACTCTTCAATAAAGTGTCCTACAATAGTAATAAAGATATGCTAAGAAAATCACATAAAACAATGGACTAAAACAGACACATTGTACAGGTAGCTGCATCTACTGGCCACACGGTGACGCTGGTGGACACATCTGAAGACATACTCAAGAAGTCCATCAAAGGAATAGAAGGGAGCCTTAAAAGAGTGGTCAAGAAGAAGTTTGCAGACAAGCCTGAGGTCAGTCAGTCAGTCCTGGTTATTCTATACAGATAACACTTAATAAATGTCTGATGTATGATTGCATTTTCCTGCAGGCGGGTGAAGAGTTTATACAAAAAGTCTTGAAAAATGTAGCCATTTCATCGGACGCAAAAGCTGCAGTTCAGAGCACAGATCTGGTTTTGGAAGCCATTGTGGAAAATCTTAAAATCAAACAGGATCTCTTCGGCGCTCTGGATAAAGTTGCACCTGAGTAAGTTTTTTCATGTTTTCAGGTCACAAATGTTTCATAGAAATCATTTAATCTTCAGACAAACCTTTATCCACATGGTACTGACATATTACTTGATGGCTTACCTTTTTACCACAGGCACACAGTCTTTGCCAGCAACACTTCCTCCCTGCCCATCACGGACATTGCCAGCTCTACAGCCAGACTGGACCGCTTTGGTGGTCTGCACTTTTTTAACCCAGTTCCAATGATGAAACTTGTGGAGGTAGAATCGTTGGAATAAAAACTTCCTCATGATAATAAAAAAAACACGGTAGACACATTTTATTAATCCATATTTTACAGGTTATTGGAACATCATCAACAAGCCAGGAGACATTTGACTCTCTCTTGAACTTCAGCAAAGCTCTGGGGAAAACACCAGTGTCTTGCAAAGTAAGAATTGAGCATTTGTACTTTTCTTGATTTGACTTTTTACTTAAAAGTATTCTACACTTTAAACTTGCTTTAGGATACACCTGGCTTCATTGTGAACCGTCTTCTAGTTCCTTACATGATGGAGGCGATTCGGTTGCATGAAAGAGGTACAGTTGGATATTAATACTAGTACACCACTGTCATTGTATAAATTATCTATGCAGTTTCTCATAATTTGTATAAGGACTTCTAAAAATCATTGACGATAATTGTTTTAAAGGACCCATATTATGGTATTTTGACCTATGTTATAATGTTTCCTCATCACAAACAGACCTGGAGTTGTGTTGTTTCATTCACACATGTTTAACACACAAACCTGCATATTTAGGCTGAGTTCTGCTCTCAAACTGAAAAAAACCACACTGTTCCACCTTGTGATGTCATGTGGTAATACAGGAAGCGCTCCACTGTGTTTTAAAACTCCATACACCTTTACTAGAGTTATTTGGATAATTTCAAAACTGGAATGACCAATCTCTACTGAATTAAAAATAAAAGGTGCTGTTAACTTGAAAAGTACCACTGCATGACATCACAAGGTGGAACAGAGCATTTTGAGCTTTGTATTTTGAGATTTAGACAGCCAAATAATGCAGGGTTACTCAAAAATGGTGAATGAAACAAAACGCAACTCCAGGTCTGTTTTTAAGGAGGTAACAGCATTATAACATGGCCAAAAGCTCAGAAGAGTCCATTTGTGTAATATAATACCTTTAAAATATAACCTGTACATAAACTCCTTAAATTCTGCATCTTTACCTGGTTGGATGTTATTTCCAGGCCATGGATCCAAAGAGGACATTGACATCGCCATGAAACTTGGTGCTGGTTATCCGATGGGACCGTTTGAGCTTCTTGACTACGTTGGACTGGATACAGCAAAGTTCATTATGGATGGTAACTTTACTGAGAATGTTTTTAATATTTGATAAATGTAACTGATAAACACTGTTATACATAGCTTCATATTGTATGTGTCTACCTTTTTGTTTAGGCTGGAGTGCTATGGACCCTGGAAACCCACTTTTTGCACAGAGCGAGCTGCTTAACAAACTGGTCGCCGAAGGGAAATATGGCAAAAAGACAGGAGAAGGGTTTTACAAGTACAAGTAATGTAAATAAAACTCTTAGGGTGAATGAATTGACATCAGTCGTTTCTAAATGCCTGACTTAAATACTTGATAGAAAGCTATTGCAGGAAACTATGTGCCTTTTTCACAATTGAAAAACTATGTGCAGTTGTCTATGAGCCATGAGTGTTGTATGCATGATAATAATACAATTTTTCAAAGATTGGCGTTGTGGCTCTGGTATTTACCCACTCACCCTTATTTTCAATCTGTCCAACATGGCTCAGTATGTAATGTATTTCACTACATTTCAACGTTTTACATTCATAGTCAGAATTGAGTTTGATACCAATTTGTGTTTTTGGTCTATTCTATTTTTTCAATTACTAGAAGAAATACAATGTGTAAAGTTAAGTGATATTTCCCCAAGAAGACACAGGGGGGCGCTGACTTACTATAAATGTTGAATCGTGGATAAGTAGATGCAGACCGTCTATAAATAGAAGTCTTTGATGTTGGCTGTCTTATTAACAGCGTCTACTTCAAAAATAATCTGAAACTAAAGCTTTATAAAAATGTACAGCTTCAAGTAGAGACAGGATGTTCTTTTAAATCTCGCCACAAACTTAAGATTGATAATGTCCGTAACACAGAATTCTGCATTGTCGTCCTGAGGAGAATTTATGAAACTCATCAAGGTGTTTTTATGGTCATGTTGGAAAGCTGTGCCCTAAATCTGTTTTTATAAAAAAATAACCACCTGCACATGAATATTTAATTTACATGTCGCTACTATTTGACAAGTGTCTCTAACATGGACAAATGAGCCAAGTGTGCATTTTTTATTTTCTTTAAAAAACAACAAAAACATGTTGAAACAGTTCAAATATGACCATTTGGGAAGCGAATGCTATACCAAGATGACAGTGACCCAAAAAGATGACAATTAAAAAGGAATTGGTCAAGTAATAGTAAAATAGAACATTAAATCAAAATGTTACAGAGATGCTTGAATGGAATAAACAACATGGCAAAAGACCACACTATTAGCTACCAGAGAAAAAGACAAAAGGTCCATTGCAATAAAAGAAAAGACTGCCAAGTGCTGGGGTAAATATATATATCTGCTTCATTTGTCATGATTTCCAACAATAAAATATAGGCCTCTGAGCAATCACTCTCGCCTTTGTCCTAATGTTGCCTGCAAAAATACCAAGAAAAGTGACATATCCTGACAGTTTTAAAAAGTACACATACTGAGCATTATTTTACATCTGAGCAAGACTCGAGGTCACTATTTGTTACAAATAGTTATCAAAAGAAGCCTTTCAATTTTCTGCAAGATGCTTCAACAAGAAAAATGGCTTTCCTGTGTCCAAAGCTTATTTTCATATATACCACAATATATATAAAAAAACAATATTAAAAATATCACTAAAATGTACACCAAGAAACTGAAACGAGAATTCAAGGTACAAAAAAAGCATTCAAAATAAAATTCGGTCTAAAATGAAGAGCAAATCAAAATCCTTTTTGCACCAACTGGTCATGAACAAAAATGGCGCCTTTAGGACGTTTGTTGGACAAGATGAGATCCCTCCATCTTCCTTAGTGCAGTCTAAAAAGAGGTGTTTGGTCGGTTTGGGCATAAACCCCAAATGGTCTCAAAAATCCAGTGAGAGAGAGGGAAGGTGACTTCAAGGGGGCAAATGTTGGAATAATGAACTATACAAAGCAAACCAGGCGACAAATAACTTACAATAACTTAGAAACAGGAGTGAGAGGGCAAGGTTTGGTGCACACATCAAAAGTGGCAGCTGGATTTCAGTGCAGTGCCTTGGATTGCGGTAAAGCTGATTTGAAAGATGAAGTTTACTGTTTAGTGAGTGAGTAATCATGATTGTCTTATTCAGTTCAGTGTCTCTAGGAGTACAGTGAGACAGTGAGGAGTTCTCAGCGGTGGTGGTCAGCATGTGGCGGGGTGAAGCGGGGTTAAGTTCAGGGGGCAGAGGAGAGGGGAAGGGAGAAGGGGGGGGGGTCCTCTGAGAAGTGGAGGTTCAGATTGGACTGTTCAGGTCTTCATGGAATCTAGCAGGCCTCCATCTCTAGCAGAGGGCCCGGAGCTGCTGCCTTCGCTTTGCATGTGGAGAAATTGTTCCGCTTTCCTCCTGTTAAAACAAAGAGCAGACATTAGGCACGTCATTATAACAATAAGACTGTTTACACTTCACAGGTCCAGTATTCCTCGTCTATAACTCATGACAAATCTGCTTTTTAATATATTTGTTACTAAATGTTTCTGCTGTTTTACAATTTATTTTGATGAGACAAGCAAATATTTTTTACAATTAGAAGTCATGGATGAACGGCTGTTTTTGGAAGGGCATGAAGGTAAATGAGTTGGTGAGAGAAATGAATGAGAAAAGATTTCGTTTTTTGTAATTTTCTTCAAACTAAGGGTTTATTAGCAACAGCTGTTTGCAGTTTTACATGGTGCTAGCATCTTTGAGTGAGTATCACATTGTCGGGACTACAATCTATGCAATTCATGGGCACAAAAATAAGTTCCTTATGAGGTAAATCCTATTATTAGATGGACATGATTTAAAGTTCAGGTTAAGGTTAGGATTAGTCAATGTAAGATCCCCCCAACAGCAAGGAAAACAATATGTGTGTGCCTATGAGTGTGTGTTTTATTTGTTGACAAGAAGCAAAACACTCCCTAAAATGTAGAATAGGTGAGTAATTTTCTAAATGAGCAAATTACATTACACATTACTGGATCTTCTTTGCTAACTATACAGAGCTATTATTACTCCTTCTTATTGAACTGAACGACCTGTCAGTTTATGTTTGCTTTCAGAATGTTTGCTTCTTACATGTTGCCGTACAAAGACTTACAACTAAAAGACGTGACTTAGGAGTGACTCAAAGCATCTTGGTTAAGGGTGGGGATCATTATCAGCCTCTATCTCGCCTCAGCACAATCAGTCATCAGTATTTTTTGTTTGGTGTTCAGGATGATTGAATGGATGGCTTAGCGGCAGTGTTGAGCGGTACAGAAAGGTCAGAGGTCGTAGGCAGGATGTGGGCTGGTCCTGCCTTTGATCTCGTCTGACGTGGGGGTTGCCGTGACCCACCAGGCCCAGCTCACTCTCCTCCGTGCCCTCATCTGACTCCCACGCTCCCAGTTTCACTCTTTCAACACTGCGTATTCTGCTCGGCATTTAGGCCGACACGGCAGGTGGGCAATGGGAAAACAAGACCAGACAAAAAAAACACAACGATGACCCGCTAGAGTTCACGGGGCAATGCTAATTTGCTAGACAAGGGTTTAGACTTGTTTGTATTGAGGTGTGAAGGTGAAAGGATTACAACACACTTTTAAAGCACCTCTGTACTGTATACAGTTTGTATCAGAACATTTTGGCCAATGAAGACGTGATTAGGGACAAATATCAGTGTGTTCAGTTGTTCTTGACGCTAAATCAATTTAAAAAAACTAATAAAAATGAAAAAACACTGAAAACTGAACTTCACTAAACTGAAAAAAACACAGAAACATAAAGAACCATAATCAGGTATATCCACCACAGAATTGCTAAAACTGAAATTGAGATTCAAGTTGAAGTTAGAGCCTTAAGTTTTGGATGTTTTTTATTCAAAAGTGTCTTCTAAAATAAGATTTTTCGTGGATCTGTAGGTGCCCAGTGACAGCTCCCTTCACTTTATAAAACTCATAAAAGCGTCTCTTTTCCCTGACTGGGAAATTGTTTGTCAAGTTGTAAAAAGTATTCTTCTCTCTCTCGTGATCAGGGCTCAAGCTAACATAACACAGTTAACTGCCGTTATTGACAAGCCAAGGAGAGTTATTTTAGTCCCTGGCTGCATCAAATAGAATGTGTGATCAAAGTGGAGCGGCAGAGACAGAGGTGCAGAGATGCCTCCTGCGACTGAAAACTGTTTTGTGAAGACGAGAAAAGGAAAAAGGAGCCGTAGCGGTTGGCTTCTCCCTTGTGGCAGGGCCAGAAGTGTGTTTTTGTAGCAGAGAAGTCAGCTGCTGCTCCAAAGGCTTTGAGACACATGGCACAGACTGCTTTAGCACATGTGGATGAAAGGAGCGCGACCAAGGCAGCGCTGACCCCGAGTACGAACTGAAAAGAACACAGACGCTCAGAGAGAGAGAGAGGGGGAAGGAAAGCGGGAGGGAGGGAAGGAGAGAGGTAGGCAGAGAGACCCTGACGCTTTTATTCACCTCCGCCGCCCGCCCCCTTTCATCCCAGAGCTCAAAGCTGGCCCGTGTGCCTGCCGCTGCACCCTGTTTCCTGGGGAGCACATTTTTTTCCTTCCCTCCTCGGCAGACATGAAAAGCTGCGGCCTTCCTGCCCGGGGGAAGAGGCCTGAGGGAGTGGGATGGGGACTAGGTTTTTGGGTGTGCATGAACCCCGTGCTGGCAGTTGGTGGCAGGGGGCATCGGACCAGCTCTTCACAAGCTCCAGTCAACACAAACGGCAGGATTCAGGAGCACAGTGACCCCTCCTCCCCCGGTGCTGGTCTCAGGAATGCCAGTCTGAACTTTTTTTTTTCTTTTTTTTTTTTACAGGAAATGAAATGCTCCTCTGTTCTGAGCACTACCAAGCCGTACCTCCTCTACCCTCCCAAAATCCATTCCTATTGCACAAGAAAGTGGGAGGGTGAAGGAGTGGGACAAGCTTGCTGTCTTGGGTAAGTATAGGAGGTTAAGATAACTAGCACGGCCTCATGTCTGAATTGCAACTTTCACCTCCAAGGCCAAATTAAACAGGATCCCGCTCTCATTTGAACTTCCATGAGCCGACAACCAACCCCTCCATTCACCTTCTAACATTAGCTAATAGGACTGAGTACCGATACGATACACACGGCGATACATGGGCCAGGACACAATATACACAATATATCTCACAACGGTGCATTTTCACCCGATTTGATATATTTACATAGATTGGATACAGTTCAGTCAAAAATAAAGACTTTCGGCCTTGAAGAACTCAACATTTATAACTACTCTAGACTCACAATATCACTACTGACAAGGGTTTGATACTAAAAGTCTTTGTAAAACCTGTATGTATGTGAATTTGAAATACTAATTATTGTATTGTGTGTATGTGAAATGTGTTGCATAAATGAGCTTCCTTTCTCTAAAGAAGCAACACAATTATAGCACTGCCACAAAATTATTTGGTAAAATATACAAATCAAAATACTCTTGGTGATATGTCAACAGAGCAGGCCAAAAAATGTACCAACAAAATACTGCAAAATTTAGCAGGGAATTAAAGACAATTATTGAAATAATTGAAAAGGGAATCTATATCAAAGTTGAAGCTAATCTTTTCTGTACCAAAATGTAATGGCACTTTTTGAGCGACATTACATTAGAGTTTCTTGTGTATTGTAAACATCATGCAAGACATACAAAATGTAACGGTTAATACTAATTTTATTATGTGGAAAAAAAGTTTTTTTCTTAAATTATAACTGCTATTTTTTTGTCATTTTTGGTGTAAAATACCACATGAGAAATTGACAAATTCACCTACAGCCTCCCATTGAAAAGATTGCAGCCAAATCAACATTTTCAGCCCTCTAAGCTGGAAATTGAAGTTGTACTTAAAAGTTTGAACTGTTCTCTAGTAAAGACTCCCAGACCACTTTTATGTGAAACCCAATCCAACAATAAACTATTCACTGCCAACACTGTTACACTGCCCTTTTTATTTAACAGCCCGGAAATATTGATACATACAGATTATTCCGTTGAGAAGGGAGTGGCGTGCCTTCAAAGTGACCTTGGTTTGATCATATAGCTGCTTTTTGGTGACACCTTCAAACACTGCCTCATTCTCAATAAAAAGAAGGTAGTGGTGCTCTTAAAGACACAAGGGAGGAATAAAATGTGCAGAGCAATGAAACGGCACCTGAAGAGAGGGCGGTGCGTTAAACCATGTGCAGTGTCAGCATTTATCCTGTTCCTAGACTTTCAACATAAAAGAACGGCCTTGAAATATTTAACATCCAATACGATAGAAAACATTATGGGCATGGTGTGTTCTTTTTATAAAGGTGGTAGACAGTCCAGATTACTTGATCTTAACCAAAAATAATAGTAGTTCCTTTAATATTACCATATGGTCTTATGCACATTCTGATATAGAGACTCCTCTAAACTATTCAGGAAAAGGGCAAATGTCCTATTGATACTTTGACAAATTAGTATCAGTTTTGATATTAGCTTTGCCACTTTTTTTAACGCTTACTTTCATCCAACTAAGATATTTAGAAATATCTGAATGTTTTGCCCAAATTTTAGAGAAATGAAAACTAATGAAACTATCCCTATATTTTAGTTGAAACTTCCAAATCTAAACTCAAGGCAGTAACTGAACAGTCTCATTTTGCATATAAACCTTGTGTGTGAGATGGAGAGCAGAGGGGATGGGTGGGGCCCACTTGTGGTCACAAAAGGAAAGAGGAGGGGGGCTTCTTAAAACCTCAAACCTCAGGCATGACTGTGTGAGGCGTGAGGGGGGAGATTGGGGGAGACTTTGCCCACATCTAAGACTGCATCGCTGGGGGCCCGGGCAGCTGAAGTCTGGCCCCGTGCCCCCCTCGTCTGGCTCTCAGGGGGGAGGGCGGCATATTCAAAGGGCCCGCACAATGACTGCTCCCACTGTTCAAGTTCAAAGACTTTGGTGGCGCTCGTGTCCAGAAAATCATGAGATCACGGGTGGAATTTGATTTCAACAATGGCTAGAGTTCGACTTGAGTAAAATACAAATAAACGCGTCCCGGCAACCCCACTGTCCTCTTCCTGCCCCGATTCCACCTGGAGGTCTTTCATTCACAGATAAGAATCAAACATGGAAAGCCATTTACAAGGCTGCTTGTTCCTGCCCCTTCCGATGCAGGAGTGGGGTAGGTGGGGTGAGCAGAGCAAAGAAACAGAGGAAGTGAAGAAGACATCACAAAAAAGTGTGGAGATTGGACCCTCATACTGTTACTGCAGCTGGCCAAACCACAACACAATGAGCCCGTGACTCAATCAAAACAAATTCAGGGCCCAGTCTAAACAATGGGAGTGTTATTACTACTTGGTTAGACTAAAGCCCCCAGTTTAATCCATTATCTTTCTCATAAACGCTAAAGATCATCCTGTATCTGTCAACGGACATTAAAATATGAAGCAAGTACCTGCACCTAATTTCATGATCAGTGATATAGAGTTACAAAATGCAACTCCTAAGGCCACCTAATGTGCAAATAATAGAGGTCTTGTGCAGAGGTTCTTAAATTGTAATCAGGGCTAAAATGTTTGTTGCACACAAGTTTGTTGAACTGGGGAAATATTTAAAATGTAGGACTAGTGACAGGCAATGTGAACTTCACTGACATAAAAGCCTGAAGACTTAAATTTAGTACAATTTATTCAAATGACCACTTCAGTGAGTTATAGGGCAGACTGAATTAGAACACAGATTATTCATTGTTGTAGTTTTGTAGATATAAAGCACTTTTCCACCTTCAAGGTACTCAAAGAGCTTTACATCAAGAAACCACTCAAACGTTCACACACCAGCTTTATTTCAATAGCTATCACTTCTCTGATAAGAGCAGATAGGCATTTATGTGTTTTTTGTTTTGTTTTTTTTCTTTTCTGTCTCGTTTTGACTATCATCTCAATTGATGTGAATATGATCTGAAAATCATGGAAAAGAGATAAAAAAGTTGAGTTGACCAAATAAAATAAATAGCAGATTTAAATGGAAGAAATTCTCCCTAAAACAAAGGGCAGATATATTATAAAATGTTAATCTAAAAGAAAGGTTTGTTTTTGAACACGGTAAGTAAAGATTAATACTTCCCTCAAAATAAAAGCCACGTCGTTATTTCTCTTCACAGAGCAGGCTTTGTAGAATCACATAAATACTGCTTTGTGGAGGTGACCATTTCCTATTTCCTTGCCACAGAAACATTACCTGGGAGTCTCCCTGATTTATGCCCAAATATCTCCCCCACCCTTTTTTTTACAATTCTAAAAACATCCTCTCATCTCCTTCAAGCTAGAACTAGCTTTTGCGATGAGGATTCTTTTCCCCCAATTATCCCAGGTCACTAATAAGACTGGTGTGGAGGCACTGGGCTGTGCCGTACTGGCCTACAGGCTTTCAGAGCCAAATTGAAACGGCTCGGGAAGAGAGAGGAGCTGAATCTTGGCTAATTGCAAGCGGGGAGTGTCTGTGTGAAAGAAGAGACAACGTCTGGAGTGTGTCTGAGAACCAAGATGAGAGGCAACAAATAAAGAGGCAGAAACGGGGGACGCATGACTTGGATCGATTCAAGTCACAAATCTCTGGACACAAAGTTTTGGTCCTGGCCTCTTTGTGGTCCTCCCTTTCGCCTCCTCTCCACTCCGTCCTCGCTCATCAAAGTCTTCTGACAGCTGACTTGTGCACACATCAGAGAGAGCAGAACCGGGCCACAGACACAGCAGTGCGCACAGCCACCAGTGCTTCAACAAGGCTCCCTTTCATGTCTCACCACCCGCTTATGTGGATATGCACTTACAAGACTTTAATACGAGTTTTTTGGGGCCAGTGATACGAGCCATGATTCAAAATAAACGCTATTGCTTTAAGTGGCTTGTAAAGATCTACTTTGCATGTCGACAAAGGCCCTTTCATGAGATGTGACTCACATGCAGCAACTTTTATGACATTTTGCGAGTGTTTGCAACTCTCGGCACTTCGTGAACTCGATTAAAAAGCCACCTTTGTCAAGCGCCGCGCCTCCCTCTGTGAAAGAAATGTGCACTGGGAGAAGGCCTAGAGGGCATGTGTGTGTCTCGGCCAGATAACCATCTCAAAGGCGGTGAATCAGTGTGCTTAGTCAGACAAAAGACTAACAGCAAGACAGGAAAGGCAAAATGGGAACTGTACAACTACAAAAAGAGGAGTGTTAAGGAGAGATTGAACTTAAAGGGAAGAGGAGTGAAGTGACGAGGGCAAGAGACGGAAACCCTAATTTCAGTGTGTTAGAGTAATTGCTTCTACGAGTGCTGCTCCACTGTGGTGAGAGCCAGCTGTGTGGCAGGCCTAGTGTTTGACATGTTTAAGATGACTGAGAAAACCAACATGGAGTCGTAAAGTACTGCCCAGCTCCTGCCTTTTGTGCACACAGGCAAATCACTGCTGGTGCAAGAAAATAGGTCCAGGTTCATAGTAGTGGTCAATTCAAGTTTCACATGATTGACACAGTTTATTGTTAAACTATTAAAATCTATTAAAAATCCTCTGACACATCTTAGCAATAGCTCCGACCATCAAGCAATCCAGAAACTAATCACTTCTGGTGATTTCAGGTGATTTGCAATTTATTTTTGCTGGTCAAAATCAGCGTTTGAAGGTAAAGACAAGAACACACTTTCTCTGTGTTAATGAACTCATTAGTGAATTGTCTTTCAGGTTTCACAAACATGGTAGCGACAGATGGGGTATAGGGCAGTGCACATGAAAAGAAATAGACAAACGAGTTCATTTAGAGATGTTTTTGGCATCTACACCAAGCTAACCTCAATCCAGCTCTTGGGATCTGCATAAATTGAGGGCTTGGGGAGTTGTGGCAGTATCCTTGGTATTATGCATATTAGTTTAAGGCTGTCACTGAGAATCAGCAAGGGTGTCCATCCCGCTGCGGCTAGGCGCTGCTAATTATTGGATCAGAGATAAAGTGCTTTTTAGCGCCCGCCTTTTCCACGCTTTGAAAACCCACAGTGGCCACAAAAACTGGGAGAAAGGAAAAGGCAAAGCAGGGCAATTTTGGGTTCAGAGAGAGCCACTGGGTCAGGAATTGATCAAGTGGAAAACCTTTGTCTGGTTTGGGCGATTCCGACATAAGACCAGATTTGTCACATCTGCCTGACTTTCTGCTGCCGAAAGGGAGCGGAATAACAGGATGCTCACTAGCTCGCAGGGGAGCGAGAGGAAGGCTGAGATGGAAGATGGAAGTGAAGAAGGATTGAAATATAGAAAATAGAGCTGCCTTTGCCACACAGCAAGAAGCAATAATCCTTCTATGGACAAAAAATAGAGGAGCTGTCTGACGTGTCATATATGTCTCTCACATGTCATAAATACCAACTGCAAGTGCCTTTGTTATGAGGGCATTATAGACAACCCAAACCTGCAGAAAGCATGAAATCTTATTACGATATAGCATCTCATTAAGCTTCCTTCTGCACCAAACAAGCTGTTAGTTTCTGCTCCGCTTCTCAAAGATGTACAGACACAACACATGTGGTCCATATGGAGCGGAGCAGACGTCTCAGCCTACGCACAAGTCCTTAAAAAACGCTTTCAGATGTATTATTTAGTCCACGTTTACAAACCTGACAAGAAGAGCTGTCCGATTTATCGAGCAGTTTTCTCAGAACCCCTTTTGTTTGGGTGAATTTGTAACACATGAAAATAGGGAAAGAAGCCACAAATTGCTGACACACCATCTGATCCTTCATCCACCAGCACTAAGCGAGTTCTGAGAGGACCGATTTGACACACACACACACACACACACACACACACACACCACAAATCCAGGCCCATTGTGCGGAGGTCATTGAGCAGACTCAATCCCTCTTCAGGCCTTAACACCACTGACACAATGACTATGGTGAGGTTAGGGTGGACCTCTTTAGGATTAGTCTGTGAGTACAAACTCTTAAGGCAGTGTTTAGCACTTTTAACAGACTTGACAGAAAGTGAACCAGACCAGACACGAAGGGGGTAGAGTTTTGTCTTACCATATTCTCAGATGTACGCCGTTTTCATTCTCTGGCCTGTACCTGCAGAAAATTGCATCTTTTAAAAATACTTGGATAGATCTGGGCGGCAAGTTAAGTACGTATGTTTACTAGATGCTTTTGGGGTTTTTTTTGTTAATGGATTACAGTTGCAGTGCTGAGATTAGGCTCAAGAAGCACAGATAAACAAGGTCAGCAGAAAAGACATACTACAGAGCAGCAAGCAAACAAATAGAAAAAGCCCAGAATCAGTAAGTAGTCTAGTTTTTAGAATGGACAGACTAATCCCAAAGTAGGTGTAATATGAGGAGAGGGGCTGTGAGAGGAGAAAGGGAAACAGATTTTTAAAAGTGCATGATCTTATTGTAGGTTAGTAATGTGGATGACCGTCTTCATTTCGGCATGGCATCAGTATGGAACACACAGAGAGAAAAGGACAGTGAAAATAGTGCTTACCCGTGGCTGTTTCCTGCATCTTCTCCCTCTTCCGCTTCTTCTTCTTCCCCTAGAAATATAAAAAGGAACGCATAAAGTGTGGCTCCAGCACTCACGCTCACTAGACCACTCTGATAACCAGCTGCTGGCTGCCATGTTCACTCATCCCCTGCTGGGCATCTAACCAGCAACCTCCGGGCACTCCACACTCCAGCCCAGAATGCCCCGCTGAGGACCAGGCCAAGGACTGCTCTTACATAAGTGGTATAATGGTGTTGGGGTACATCTCTGCCTCTCTGTTTTAGAGAAATGGCTCAGCTGTTGTAACCGGTGTGTCAGATTTCCTCACCACCACTACCTTTGAAGTCCCCTTAATGACAAACATTGACATTGAGTGTAATTAAAAATATTCACTGTAATTAGTCTAGCCTGGCTCAATGGCAGTGAAGAGCACCACTCTTTTCCAGTGGTGGTGGGAGTGGGTAAGGATTTATAGCTTATGCTAAATCCCTCGGGGGGGGAGACTATAGGTATAGATAGCAGTGTAGAGTCGTTCTAGTCAAATATGAGCAGCACTTTGGTTTCCTGCTGCAAAGTCTGCTAATCCACTTATTCATGAGCTAATCTGCCTTCTACTGCTGCGGTAGACAGGGAAGAGGAGCGACTCGAGTGGGAGAGAGAAAGGATGAGAGAGGCACAACTATAAATGCTGTGCTCTGTGTGCCAGACTACTATTCTGGTGTTCCCAGGCATCATGCACTGCTGTAGTCACAGGGGTTTGTGGGAGGGGTCTGCGGGTCTGTTTACTACATGTTACCATTTGCCTTTATCTTTATGAGTGCCAAGTGGAGCGCCGTTTCTTCCCCATCAGATGTGTTTGTAGTACAAAGCTAAAATGTGAGGAAGTTGGGTTGACTGTCAGAGGCTGCCACAGTGTACAGTGACTTAAACAGCACATCCCTGAGAGCAGCCTGGTGCAGCTGTCTCCCTCAGCGATGTACCCGGGCCAGAGCAGAGGAGGCACAAGGAGGAGGGTGCTGCCAGTGTCCGAGGGGAGCAGATAAACACCACAAAGCACTTGGGTGGTGGAGTGAATGTGAGTGCTGGAGCCACACTTTTAACACAGGCGGGTGCGCTCTCTCTCACCATACACAACACATTCTTAACACAGGTTTAACAACAAGCAGAAAACATCATACAACAGGCTGCATCTTAAATCCAGCTAAAGCTCCCACATTTACAAACAGAATGGGCAGCTGGGAGAGTAGAGGTGGCTGCTGCTCATGCATCTACTGATATGGAACATCAAAGACTAGCATAGCATTACAGGGCAATTTTCACTCACTGCCAATAATAATGTCCACGACACTACAATCCATTTTACTCTGCATGGGAATAATAGCCCATGTTATGAATTACACATTAGCCGAAAAACAGAGGGTCTATAAAATGGGTCTTATTAGCATGTAGCTGGGTGGATACAGTGTGCTATTATTTTCTGGAATATAAAAAAGTAATTCAGGACAGACATACACAAGCATAACACACACGCGCTGCACCTCCTCAGTCTGTTCTTTTGGTACTTACATAGTTGTCTCGAGCAGACCAGCCTGGATACAGTTGCATGTGGAGCTGTCGTTCCTTGCGGGCTAACTCATAATATTTAGCTTGCTCTTCCCGAGATAAAGCATGCCACTGTATCAGTATATGGAGGGAGAAATGGCATAATGTCAATTGCAGTCATGTATACCTTAATTACAGAAGTGTGCTATGTGTTTTGGTTACGAGGGGAAAGATCTAACTTCCTAGCTTTCAGTACAAAAACGTGGGGAGTAGGATGAAAGCGAAACAAAGACGGTGGGAAACATGATGAAGAGATTAGCAAGTACAAGAGAGGGAGAGAAAGAGAGAGAGGGAGGAAAAACTTTGATTTCATATCAAAACACTGGTTCCAATTTAGCCGTTCCTTTTATTCAAACTATGTCAGCGAGCAATTACTCTATGCAGGCCACAAACTAGGCTTTGCTGTGGCTGGCTGCCTCAAACCGCCTGCTCGGTTCGTTAGGGCCTTTAAACATGGCTCTGTGGTTCCACTCTTTCCCCAATCCTCAAAAGGAACAAATTTTGTCATTTCCAACCATGCCATTATCCAGGCATGTTTTATTAAAGCCAATTTGATTAAATGTCAGTTAGCTATGCAGTTTGTATCTGTGTTGCTGCATGATAACTAATTGGCGAGAGTCATCATTAAGACCATAATTACAAGTTGTTCAGAGAAGGGAGGATGTTAATAGGGAGAGTGATACTGTGTATTTTCTTATCTAATTGGACTGGGAAAGGTGGCCTATTTGTAGCATGTGTGTTGTTTTGATGCACAGGCTGTGACCTACCCTCCGTCCCAAGATCTGATTGATGGCCGCGCTTTCTTTTAGCGTGCACTCGGCGACCACGTTGGCGCGCATTTCTTTCATGTATAGCATGAAGGCGTTTAGCGGCTTCTTGATGTGCGGTCTTTTGGGCTCCTGCTCCTTTCTCTGGTCATGCTGGGATTTCCTGCACATGAAAAGAAAGAGCAGAGCCAGAAGAGTTAACAGAAGATGAAGCAAATGAGAAAATGGGCAAAAGAGAGAGGGGAAAACTGTGGAGCCGCGATGGCGACAAACACACGGGGGTCTGGTAGCTGTTGGCCAATCGTGCAGCAGCGTGAGAGGGATTGCCACGCCATGGGCTCAGGTCCCGACTCTTTAATCATGTGCAGTTGTACAGTCATGCGGAGAGATTACTTCACCAGTAATGGCAACCAAACCTTCACCTCTGCAGCATAGTCTAGAATCTCTATTGTTTAAACCTGACCTGGAGAACAGTTCAGAACGAGGCTATGCAGATAACATCAAAACACTCTGAATTTTTAGAATGAGTGGCAACATTATATGAGCGTCAACAAAAGTAATGACATTTTCTTCTGTAAAAGCTCAAAAACAACTAAAATGTGAAAGAGTCTGATAATAAACATAAGTTCACAATTCTCCTAAATATTTAGTTTGTACATGACATTTAAAACAAGAAAATCAAGTCAACATTTGAAAAAACAGTTAAGTTAGCTAAACTACAGGGACCCTGCAGAGTACACACATTTATCACTGATACAGACTTTAGATCAGCCACAGCTGAACCGAACCTTTCTCTCCATAAACAGCATGTTTCTGAGTCTGTGTGCCGAGGAGGTTAATTGTTGTGGAGCGAGTTGAAGTGTCCCTTATTTCCCCTTATCGTTAGTGAACAAACTGGCTAAGCTCTGCACAGTCACAGCAACAACGACTTTCAGCTTCTCATTTGCTGTACAAGGCTAATTTGAGCAGCCTCTTTGAATATTTAGAAAAATGCTATATAAATAAAATATATTGTTATGAGCTAAAAAATTAAATAAAATTGACAAAGATCAGGCCAAAAAAGAAAAGACACACATTTTGTTATTTAGCTGCCCATAGTTCTGCCACTCCGTCGGAATGTTGAGGGGCATTTTTCCAATAAAATGATGTCAGTGCATAAGCTCTATAGTATGCTGGAGTGTGTTATTTTACTGTCAGATTGCAGATTTGCTGACCTGGTTTAAGGTCATATCTCTGTGCCAGTTTTTTGTTTCATGAGGTTAGGTCCAGTATTTGCAAAGTTCATCATCTTCTCAGCACAAAAGAGATTACTGTGTCACAGTTAAGACAATGGTGACATAATTCAACCCCAAATCAAACATGACAGCTGTCTGTTAAATGACGTTTCAGCTGTAAATTAAATACGGTAAGTTTGTGAAGTCAATCTCAAAACGTTATTTGTACATCATAAGTTTTCATAAGAGATTTCTTTCAAAAACAGTACATCTCCATTAGAGTCCTCCTAAAATTAAGACATCAGCAAATTCTACACAACCGACTGCTCCGAACTACACCGCCGCACTTGTAACCTACTTTTTAATAGCTTGTGTAATACGTACAGTGTTGATGTGTGGAGGGGAGATGAATTAAAATCAGAGAGAGCCAGTTTGGTTTGCTCTGTACACTTGTGCTAATCTAGAGCTAGGCCTGTCACGATAAAAAAATTTGAGGCACAACATATTGTTACAGAGATATACTGTCATTAATATTGATACTACTTTATGCCAATATAATCCCACTATACCATTTTTAAATAGACAAAATCATTAAAAGGCCTGAGCTGCAACAAATAAGTAACAGAATGAAGTCACTTATACAACCTTTTATAGTGCTAATGTTGTCATGTCACAACAAAAAATACCCCAAATCTCCCACTTTTTATAAAGAAAATGTACACACGATGAATATTGAGCCCCAAAATATATTGTTCCATTTTTCATATACTGAACGATAAGTCGATATAGTCATTATCGTGAGAGGCCTATCTAGAGCGTCTATCTAGTGCTGGCTAAGTGTGTTGTGCTCCCGGAGGCCAAATGAGACGCAGGGCCCTTATCAGTGCAGTGCGGGCCCTTGCTGCTTATCTACTGAATCAAAGAGCCGGAACAGGCCTCCAACAGAGCTATAGAGATTCTACTACCAGGGCCCAACTAGTGGTGAAAAGGCAGAACTACACCAGAGATACAGCTGTGAGGAGACAGGACTTACATGTGCATGAGGTCCGTTTCGTGGGGCGGTTCGTGTTTAATCTGTGGGTTGACAATGGCCGGGTGTGGGATCCCTGTGGCTTGAGGACCAGGGGGACCGGGAACCATGTGGTGAGAAAACCTGGAGCCAACGGCAGATGATATAAGCTTTGATTAGATACCAGCAGATCAACACTTTAAGTTGAGAAATGAACAGAAATTAGAGAAGATGTTGTCCATATATTGTCCATATTTTTTTTAAAGTTGCAAAAAAGAAAATGATACATAAGAACTGAAATTTGTGTGTAATCTACTGGAATATAAAGTGATATTTCTGAATTTTGGTGTTTAATCTGCAAAAACATGTGAATGAACAGTAAAATTAATTTCTGATTAATTGCACAAATATAATCCTATTACTGCTGTAAAGGGATGAAAACATTGCAATATAACTACAGAGACACAAAACAGCCTACATGAATGTACATAACTGTACATACAACAAAATGTTGTATATAAAATAAGATTGCTGTGAGTGATGAGACTAGTTGAATCGGGTTACTGTGGTATCCAGCTGTGTCGTTTGAATCTCATTTGATCAGCCTTGTTCCTGTAAAACCTTGTCGGAAACAAGACCACATCAAAATGACATCCTAAAACACTTTAAAAATCCAAATTAAGTATGTTTATACAGATGTGAAGCCTTCCGATGTTTTTTTTACACTACAGCTCATTATGCCATGCTCTGATCAGTGATGATGTTATGGTGGCTGTTTGTAATTGTCTATAAGGCCCTTGAATAGTGAAGATAGTATATACTATACAGGCCAAATTGAGATGTCATTATATAACCTTTAAGCGTTTTACTACTTTCTTGTCATCAGTCCATCAGTGGCTCTGCTCTCCATTCTGCTCCACTTATTATGTTTGTTTAAATAGGCACCTCATCAGGCTGTGGCTTTGGGTTTCCATACACTGGACGGTGCTATTCTCTAACTTTCTTGGATGAGTGCTTCACATGAACGGAACTGATGAAAAATCTGCACTCCAAAAACAAGATATTGTGATGTTTATGCAGAATATATGTGGCATAAATATGTAGCAGCACGTGATCGAGCTCAGTGTCTGCCTGTAGCTCTGTCTTAAAACATGACAGAGAAGAGTAGGAAAAGTAGATGGTGAGGGAATAGGAGCAATGTTGGGAGGAGGTACAAAAGACAACATTTGACTTTGGGAACAGGTCCAAAAGAAAGAAGCAACAGTAAAACATCTCTACACACAAAGCGGCTGAATGGAGAAGTACTTCCAGAAAGCTTTGATGGGGTTAAGCACCAGATGCTTATGCAGGGGCACGTATGCTGTGATGGGTTTGACATGTGCTGGGCACACAGACGCTGTGAGGGCCCCTCTGCACTCACACCAGCAGGGGGCAGTGTGGAACTCACCAGCCCAGAGGAGGCGTGATCTGACCCACTCCTCCAGGAGACAGGGAGTAGAAGTTAGGCATGTCTGGTCCTGGGTGATGCCTGGGCATTCCTGCAAACACAACAACATGGTTATAGTAACGCAGTCAGAGAACATGAAACATAAAAAAAAGACATAAAACATTAATCAGAGAGAGACTGGATTAATGTAAATATAAATTGGATTTAATGTACATTATATATTATTATATAAAATAATGACACATAAAAGTGGTTAAGAGCATTAAACTCTAATCACAAATGCACACGTTGAAAACGACTACATGCTGTGATCACAGAAACCAGTAAGCCTGTTGTTTTAGTTGAATGCTCTGTATACAGGCACACTGCATCAATTTGTAAAGGGCATTAAAAGAGCTTTTAAGTCAGTCAGTCAAGTGGATTCAAGCCTCTTGGATCTTGAGTCAAAATGAACTTTTCTACTTGTACTTTTCTTCTGAACAGAAGGCAACGGTTCCACACAGCTACAGAGTCATCCCCTCCTTTATTCAATGTATAGTATAAGATCATGTGACATTACTTTGACCTTTGACCTTCACCAGAATAGGATCATCATCTTTTTGCCACAGTAGAGTGTTCTCACACTTTTAAGTTTGTTTCTTTGTGACAGGCTCTCCCTGTAGACAAGGGATTGACTTGGGACTTGGAAGTGTTGGTGAATGCTCTACACTAAGCTCCATCTTTTGGCTTTGAAGGTCAGGAGATCAGTATTAAAATTCATCAGCGGAGGGACAGGTTCCAAAATATCATATATTTTTTGTTATTCAATAAGCAATTCTATAATGATGTAAGGTTTACCCATATCCACAAATACACCGGATTTGGGACTATCTTTTAGCGTGCGCTCTCAATCACATGCACACAAAGCAAACAGGGCAAATGCCTCCAGATTAGCCCCATGGTCTAATCCCTGTCGGAGCCAGCCTCTGTATCGCTCCTCTGCCTCTCTTCTCTCCAGGCTGCGGTCTAAAGGGCCTCCCTCCTCTGAGAGCCAGGCCGTGCAGGGGGCTTATATCTCCAAAGCCAATGTTGCAACGTAGGATTCACAGCGTAGCTCGCTACCCCCTGCCCACTAATCCAGCCCACGCACTCTTTAGGGGCCTCCTGGGGGCACAAGGGAAGGAGGTAAAGGGTGAGGTACTGTGGGAGGAGGAGAGGGCCCTGCGTGTTAACATTGTCACTCAAAACCCTGAGGTGCCCAATTATGCACTCTTTCATTTTGCATGTTCTTGTTGGCACAAAATATTTTCTCTCAAACACGCTGCATTTAAACTACTACACGAATAAAACAAAAACTACAAACAAATCATTGCACTTCACCCCAAATTAAAAAATACAATATAAAGTTCATTGTGTAAAATATGCAAGGACCCCCTGCCTGACCTTCTGCGGTGTGTTACGGCCCTGTGCATATTAGAGCTCCTAATGAGAAAATCCATGATTATTTTTCATAATTAACAAGCAGATCAAAGTCTGAGCCCGCTAAGAAAGGGAGAGCCGCCATTGGTCGATACCAGAAAGCGAGCGAGAGAGCAAGCGAGAGAAAAAGGGAGAACGAGAGAGAGGGGGAAAGAGGGAAAGAGAGAGGGAGGGAGCAAGAAAAAGAATACGTGAGATTTGGTTTTAAGCATCTTCAGCTTAACTCTTCTCGCCTGTACACATAGGAACATGCCTGGGGAAATCATTTACACTTAATTCTGCTACTGGATCGTTTGGACATGGATTTTATTGGGCTGCCGGTGCTTAGCTCTGATGTAGTTAGGCAAAAACACCTTTAGGGGCGCTCTATGGTCAGAAAACCATCTTGATCTTTAAACACTCAATCTATTTTGCATTATTCTACCATTCTAAACTAAACTGGATACAGTCACCTTGGTAATTCTTTTAGTATAACTCAAAATATTGTATGTGTTTTGGAATCACCTCAAAACTCTTAACTCTAACACCAACAGAGAGCGATATGACTGCATCTGCGGGCACATTGAAGAGTTAAGTAGTTTGTATGAAGCCAAAAACAATGCCTGTTTTTTTTACTATTCGGCTGAGGCAAGCTAAGACTTGTTTTTGATGAGAATACAACATGATAACATGGTTAAAGCTAAAACTCCTTAGCACTGTCCTCGTTTTAATAATATCATGATTAAAGACTACTAAATATCCTATGTCATTGCTATGTAGTAATTAGTGAGCTATACCTTGTCATTTGTATTACATGACAACCAAGTCCACAATTTACGTTTATCCAACATATTAACCAATCCATTCCTTGTCAACAACTTGCTTTCACTGGAGAATCCTCCATCTTGAAGTGACTTTTACATTTGATTTTACTTGACATTTGTGGAGCAGTTTCTTCACATGCCCCACTCCCTTCATCTGACAGACTCCGTATTCTGCCACTCTGTTCCACAATGTTATTTATATCTGCTCCAGCCTCGTCTTCATCATCTTCATCGACTTCAATGGTGCCTACAAACCGTCTGATGCCTCTTCTTTTTGACTTTGGAGAAGAAAGAAGAGAGATGCAGGGCAGAAGCACAGAGGGCCCGTGTCTATTTAGCGCTAGCAGGAAGCTGCCAGAAAACCTCCAGCTGTGTAGCCCATCCTCGCGCCTCTCTCACTGCAGCTGTCAGAGCAGGGCTAGATGCTGTTAGCGAGTTAGCAAGCGGCGATGAATGCACAGGGAAGAAGAGGGCAGTCGAGCTAAACACAGAATCCCAAAGGTGGCTTCAAATGAGTTCAAGCGAAGAGCAGAGAGAGGGAGGAACACACTGCCACAGACTCTTGTTTTTGAAAGCAGTAGTGCGGCAGAAGCAATGATAGTCTACACCAGGCTAATTGTACAACCAAGATAATGTAAACAATCGGCGTACGGAAATTCTGATACTTAATTTTAATTGTGTGTTTGTTAATTCTGATTTTAAAATGGCTGAGGAAAGTCGTATACCACTTAAACAAAACTGTGGGAAAAAATTTTAATAAAAAAATATGGGACGTGACAAAAATGCAATCGGTCGATCAAATTTTGTGGCCATAAATTTCTTTATTTATTTTTATTTGTTTTGTTTATAAGTTTACCTTTGTTGTTGTCTTGATGATGACCAGAATGGGGGCCTGGTGCGAAGTGCTCATCGCTGTAAGTGATCAGTGGTGTGAGTGGGTGGACTGCATGGGACGGCTGCACCACTGGGACTTTGTTGGACTGTGGAGAGAAAAAAAAAAAAAAAACATTGACATTTAGCATTAGTTTCAGCTACACTGGTCTTTATGCACCATGGCTCTATGCCCTGTCACATGCTGTGGGGACAGGTGCCACACTGTGCGGGTGGTCTCGTGTGAAATTCTTGCTTGTATAAAGCTTTACACTATGGTCATAAGATAAAGAATAAATAGGTGACTTTTATGTTTTATTAAAGCCTGAGAACTTTGTTTATTTTGGTTCAACACAAATGGAAACCTGTTCTCCAAAAGATACAAAAAATATGAAAAAGAAACACACTCTCACATAGCAACAACAGAAAGACAGAGTGGAGAGGGAGAGAGACTGGCGGGCAGAGTAGAGCAGAGGTCTTAGACGTGAGATCAAAGGCAGTCATTAGCTGGTGAATAAGGGGAGTTCATTACAGAGCAAGAGTCGGGGGAAGGAGAGATGAGGGATGGTGCAGGAGGAGGGGGGAAAGGAGAGATGAGGGATGGTGGAGGAGGAGGGGTGGCTATAGACTTAGAGTGAGACAGATGTCTGCAGTGCTACTTAATGCACAGCTCATCACGTCAACAATGACCCTCATCACAAATGACTCAGGCCTACTCCCCTAAAACTCAAATAGACAAAGACACTCAAAGGACTGACTCTACCCTAGCGAAAGCTTACATACTTCAGACGTGTGGTTTTGCTTAGCCATGCAAGATCTACCATTTACAATGTGAGCAGAAGGCTGAGCGGAGTCGAACCATCACCTGCACAGTTGAAGGACACATGTCTGACAACTGAGTATTAATGACATCTTAATCACATAAACAATTTTCCTCATCAGAAAACATACAAAAAAATATTTACGTGTTTAAGTGATTCATAACAATTTGTAGGTATGTAAAATTATGGTGGGTGCTAGGGTTAGCCCAAGAGGTGTGACAGGTGACATTCCTGTAGTGTTAATTTGTGTTGGTGCCCCTCCTGTTGAACACACGGTGACTGGAATGTCCCAGTTTCCCTGAACCTCTCACGGACTGGCACCACTTTCCCCAGCCCTCCCCCTACTTTCTTGGAACAGCCAAACTGGGAACACTCAGTCTTATGTTTGCCGTGCGAGTACCCAAAGATTTCCAACAACATGAAGCATCATTCAACCACAAAAATCCCCCCTCAGGCTTCTTCTTAAACAGAGTTGCTTCTACAGTTCATATCACCTAACCAGCACATACTTCTATTGAGCCATGTTGTTGATGGTCACATTCTTGACTTCTAACACCAGGTGAGCAGACGTGTGACCCGGGTCACGAGAGTCAGAGGTGACAGGATAATTTGAGTGGGAGTGTCACACCTCATCCCACAGGCTTAATAGTCCCACCAGCCCTTCAGGAGGCTAAACCGGGCCTTGGGACATGCCCGGACCGGGGGCCAAATGATAGGATTCTCGCCTACATTATCCTACGCCTCTCACTCCCATTAGTGATCTAGTGGGAATAAGACGATAGCTTGAAGCACCAGCATTCAGCTCCAGATTTTTAAAATGTGGTGGTGAGGATTTATATATGATAGTGATGGTGTAAAAACACTGTAGAAGAGTCTTCATCTTCATTTTTCTCACTTTGTTGTATAGCCCACAATTGCCATTTGTTGTTACACATACCTCACCCAAACAAAGCTTCAGACATACCAACATATTTTTATCCCACTTGAATATTTCTTTTTTGTGATATAAAGCATCAACACTTGCAATTACGATTTCGAAATTCAGTTTGAGGCATCCATTGTTACACTGTTACTGTTCTTTAAAGGAGAGTTGTAAACATGCCCACTTCACAGCACAGGGAGAGTTCCTGTGCTAAAAGTCTGACACCATGCTACTATTTCCTGACGGGCAGCAGAACACTGAACTGACAACAATGAGGGCACATTTAACCCTGTCAATCTAACCCTCCACCGTAGCCACAGTGTCACCATGCGGCCATATTGGAGTTCCCTTTTTATTGTACAGGAGAAATAATAGGCTTAGAATATTCCTATTCATATTGTGGGAGGACGAAAAGGGAGAGGCAGTGCGGATTGAAATGAAAACGTTCCATTTGGAATTTTATATCCAGGCTTGGCCAACCCTTTTAAAGAACCTCTCAGATGTGGTTTTAAGAGAAATTCATTGTGTGGAACTGCAGCTGGCAGGGAGCCCTTCATGGAGGAGATACTCCAGTGTGTTTGAACATAGTAACTTGGCACACCTTCAGCAATGGGGATGGAAGAAAGAAAATTATGGGACACAATATTTTTCTCACAATGTTTTTACAACATGTCACTGTCTCAGAGTTTGTATTTTGGCAGATTCTCCAAACACGCTACAGTCATCATCTATAGAATTTTATATATGCCACCATATTGAGTTTTAGTATCCTCCCCCCTTCACAGCACGCCTTTTGTACTCCACTCAATTATACCACTTCTGCCAAGTGGAAACGGAAAAAAGAGGAAAGCGGGAATTTTATAATAATCACTTCCCACTTGTGTAATTTATATGCAATGAGGACTGTGTGTGCCTGCAGCTACAATCCAGCGCACATAAACCATGTAAGGTGTTTCACAAACAGCTGGGTAGGGAGACACACACTCAAGTAGTGGCTATGGATTCCCATGCTGCTTAATTTTTCTTTTAAAGATCCCTTCTCACCTTTTGCACCGTATGGGGATTTGCAGTTTAGACAGCAGAGGTTCACAGGGACTCTATACTAAATAATAAATCTCAACACTAAGGCAGGGTACAAGAGGGTACTCATTTTAATCATCCACAAAGCATGTTGACATGATTTGTGAGGCTACATGCTATAAACACAGGTCTGGACTTTAACCGTAAAAGGTGTGGCCCATGTAGAAATGCACGAGTCCTGCTCAGACCAGGTGTTCCCTCTGAGGTGTGTTTGAGTGCAGCCTTTTCCCAACAACATGAGCAAACACACTGCCATTGTGTCTGTGCTGAGCTTTATGTAAAAGCAGGCTGCTCCCCCTCCGTTTGCACCAAAACCAGAGGAGGACAACCTGAGGAAGCTTAAATAAATAACCAATTAGCATTTTCAGAAAGGGTTGCACCCCACCAGCTTGGAGTGGCAAGCTAAAAATGGAATGTGTTATTGGCAGAATGGCCCCTTGGCCAGGGGGCTTAATGTAACGAAACCCAATTAATGGAGAAGAAAGCTGAGCCGGCAGCGAGCGAAGCAACGCCACGCGCCTGGGGTAATGAGACGAACAAGCGGAGCCAACCACAGGGACACAAGTGAAGAAGGCTATGAATAACAGGAAAGTCTGCCCTGGAGAGAAATGTACATCTGTGAAGAAGAATCTCTCTCCTTTAATTCAATCATGAACGCTGCGCTGGACTGGAGTTCACAACTTTAGGAGGTAGCAGTGGTACTGTGCAGGGCAGATAGGAAAAACATTGTTATTTTTTTCCTTAGAATTATTATTAAATATATATATTTTTTTTTTTTGTACAGCCAAAGTCTGCCTTAAATGCCATTTATTTAAAGTCATCAGGGAGAATAAATGGTTTAGTGACACACGTATTGAAAAGCATGAAACGTTACAAAATAGTCCAAACGACACAGAGAATGGATCAAGAATCACTCACTAAAGGTGTTATGCTACAAATGACTATAAAAGAAATACTAACAGCCAGGTGCCTTCTTTCCCAGAAACCTCGGCACAACAACAAGGTGGATTAGGCATCATCCTTCTATTGGCATGAAGTGTGTGTGCTCCCAGCAACTCGATCACTCGAACTCTGTCAGTGTCATTCTGAACATGAAGATAATGTGTGTGAAATGTGCCTGCCCCAGAGACAAGACTTTATCCGCTTTTAAGTTCTCAAGTCTTAATTTTGATCAGTTGCAGTATTATTAAAGCAGGGCAATGCAACAGAAACACGATATGATCCATGCTCTGTTTCTCACATTAAATTATTTCATTTCACACACTTAAATGACTTAGAATTTTAAATTAATTAGCAAAAGGAAACTTGCTACTAGGGCTGTAGGCCTTTGAAAATGAATTGTGAGTTTAATCAGACTTATAACAGACCATGGTCAGTGAGAATTTAAAGACTAACCCCTCGAGCATTATTTATGTATAACCGCACAGGTACTTCCAGCAACGATGAATCACTGCTCTATATCACTACGCTGTGAGCACAACCAAAGCAACGGATAAACAAATGAACTACTGTTAGGAGGGACTAGCTTCAACTAAAACAGAAATAACCTATTGGCTGTCCATGAATGTTCAAAGCATTAGCTGTCAGATTTAAAAGTGAACTATTTTCAGTTTGTGGGGCCATGGTATAAACAACTTGGAGGAGTGCACACACCACAGAGTAACTCAGCTGTGCATCTTGATGTTCTGGATGCTGCACCAGTGCGTTAAGACAGTGTAATGCACTGCTCCTTGTTGTTTAATCCTCACATATAACTCTGAACTTATGTGATCTCATCTCGTCAATGCACTTTGGATCAGATACCTGGTAAGATTATAGCCATATAGTTTTTTGATTAATTTGCGTAATACTTAGTCATAGGAGTTATTAATTCAACCTTTCACAGCTCAAGTATTGCCAAAAAATGATCAAACATTTCCCACTAGAGCAAAGAAAAATTGCACATGATAAATATTGACCCCCCCCCCCCCTCCCAAAAAAATATTGTTCCAGAAATAATATATTGAACAATAAGTGGATAGGCCAATTGCAATTATCAAAAGAGGCCTAACTCAGCTCTACTTCTTGCCAAACGCTAGAGCAATAGGCAGTCCTTAAGCTCTAGTGTGAATGTAATAGTTGATGTGACAGTGGCCTGAGGAGTCTGCAGACAGAAACATGTGTATTAGAGGTGTGCTGGGAGGAGGGAGGGGACGATTGGGGGGTGGGCTGTGGCTCTGGCAGGGCCCTGGGCGGTCGGCAGGCAGGATGTTCACCTTGTGGCAGGGCATGGGGCTCATTATCACAGCAGGTCTTGGTCACATCAAAGGGCTGAGGAAAGGGCAAACATTCTGCTCAAGTGCCACTGTCAGCAAGCCTACGTGCACACACACACACAAACACACACAACAGAACAGCCACGCTCTCCTAAAGACCCACCAGGCTTTCACACCCCATGGTGAGCACGCAGCAAACTCTGTTGTCACTTTCACTGAGGCAGATGAACTACGAATGCTTGAGAGGTATTGGGTGGTTTACATTAGGGCTGCACAATTAATCGCGAAGGGTGTAATTTTTTTAAGTACCACAATTACCTCCACAAACAATAAAATATCCTGTTTTATTCTACATTAAAACTGCTAATCCTGTAGTTTAGATCTGTACAAACATGTTCTGAAATATGATTCTTGTCTTGTGTTGGTTCATGTTTCAGTCTTTAGGTCAGTTCTTCTGGACGTGTTAAAAATGTGAATCTTGAACAGTCCGTAATGTTTGTTAGAAAAATTTGATATTTTTACTAAAGCCCCAGTTTACATTTGATTGCATTGAATAAACTTCCAAATGCTTACAGATGACCATCATGGTGCAAAAGGGTTATTTTTATGTCCTTGATCAAGAAAGAAATTGATCTGTATTGCTACTGTTGACCAAAATATGAATCACTTTTTTAATTGATATCACTACATTTAACACTTTAAGAGTAAAAAGTATTTCACACAGTTTGTTAAAGTACATTTTTAAATTGATACTTAAATACTTTTTTACTTAAGAAGATTTTTTCATGTGATACTTTTACTTTAGTTATTTTTTCATCTGTACTTTTACTTAAGTAACAAAATTGAGTACTTCATCCTCCAATATGTGAGATATGTGAATGCTGGGTTAAAAGAGGTCCGGATATTTGAAGTTGGTAGATCAATTTCAACGTTTGAATATCAACTAACAAAATATTATGGTAGATTATTGGAACTAGCATCTCATATGAAAATGTAGACTAGTACTGAGGCCTATTTATATTTTAGACTGATCATTTTAACAGTAGCTTGGACTCTAACAATAGGCCTTCTCCAGTCCATTTCACTCCCCTGAAATTATACTGGTCAATTCCGTCATATCAAATCATAATAAAATTTAAGAGCACCATTTCATTTTGTAAACATTAAAAACCTGATATTCTTGTCCTCTATCCTCTATCAATAGCTCTCTTCAGCACTAGTTTAGCCACCCAGCGTGTTGCTGCATCAACACTGGATCATTTATCATTAGCAGCCAGCATGGCCTGCTTAGTGGCTGCCGGCTGTATTCATGCCAGGCAACCCACCCATGCCAACATCTGCGTTTAAGAATAACCCAGGAAGAAAAATAAAATGTACACAAATAAAACTGCAACACAAGCTAACTTTGTGCTGCTAGCGTGCTAAAACCTAGCCTCCTCACAATGGTCGAATCGGAGAGAAAAGGCAGGTACAGAGCGGAGAAAACTGCTGAGGAGTTGCCTCATGCAGAACGCTGAGATTCGTCGAACAAGAGCGGATTTGCCTGCTACACCTAGATAGTGTTCCCCCTTAGCTTTCAGCCAGGTATTCTGGGCATGAATGGCTGTCAGTTTGGATTTGGGAGCTCAGCGCTGAAGGGGAAAATGGAGTCTAGTGGGGGTCTTTGTGTGTCTCTACCTGTGGAGATGGCAGCTCAAGACAGCACTACCCTCACTAAGACCTAGCTAGCATTACGTGTTTGCTGAGGTTTGTTTTTAGCATGACTTGCTAGCCAGCGAAATCTAGACGACGACGGAAGTCAGATTGATGTTATGTTTGTGGGGAAGGTTTTCAAAGGCGCGCGCATGAGGGATGAGGAAGGGGAGGTGATTTGAATGAGATGTGCTGTGCTGCCAGAGCCGAGAGTATTGACCTACTTTTCCTCCTGTATCAGACACAAGCACACCCGTCCAACGCAACAATAGAAACAATGAAAATACTGATGGTTAAATCATTCATGATTAGAAGTTCATAAAATTATTAAAGTCAGTTTTATCAATGTACACCTTTTCTTCTGTTATTGCCAAAATATGAAGCCAAACATTGTATTAGAGCCTTGTATTGGCTTCACCTGTCCGTTAAGTCTGAATTTCTGACCCTGAATTCAAATAACACATGAAACTGTGCAATTAACCAAACTTTAATCAATCTGTAATTTTTTATAATAATTTGCTTGGTTCATTTTAATCAAGAGGTCTACAGCAAATCCTCCATCTATAAAAGCATGCATTTTGGAGCAGAGTTCAGTTCAGATTTTGGAGGAAGAAATATGAGAATTTATCAAATGGCTGTGATTAAACATTTGTATTGTTTGTGTGGAAGGAAATTCTAGCTATCGAAAGCCACTTCTTTTTAATAAAACTAAGTAATTATTATTATTATTTTTTTAGATTAAGATTTTATAGAGATTTTTATTTAATTTTTTTTTATCATATCGTCCAACCCTAGATGACAACTAATATTTTAGTCAGGCCATTTTCATTACAAAAAAGCCTTAAAAGCTATGGCAAACCTGAAGGCTCATTTTAAACATGGACTGCATAACAATAGCTGCTCCTCAGTGTTTGTTGGCGATTCCTCGTTTTAAAGGATTAACTGGTAAAGACGACCAACAACTGCCTTTGAGCCAGGAATGAGTCATTAATCAGACACCACATTTTAGGTTCTCCCTCTGTCCCTACACACACGCCCTCACCAAGGTCTGAATGAGGTGAACAAAGCTATTCAAATCTGATCCCCTTCTAACAAACAGCTTTCCTCTGTCCTCATAGAAGCAGAGACCACTTGAAGAACCTCTCCAAGGATCTGGAATGGTCATGCGAAAACTCCGCCCCATCAATTAGCTTTTGTGGGCCTTAATACAAACAAAACAATGACCATGTATAACAAGACTATGGACAACGTCTGCTGATCCCTTGATACCTCTAAAGAAATGGTAATAGAGAATTTGTTAAAGCACAAAAGGGACGGATTAAGCTCTGGGCATATGGCTCCTGCGACATTATAGGGTCCACTTGTGCACCTGATGCCACTAATCGAAATGATAAACCAATAGAATGAACTACTGTGGGAGTAATCTAACTGGGAGCTGAGTGGATTCAAAGCTACCTTTTCATTAGCTTGAATATAATCCAATTTATCTTGTTATAAAATTGTAGCAGTTTCAAAAATGTAATTACGTTAAGCTTTTGGGTGGCTAACCACTGTAGCAAACAAATTGGTACAAATTTTGCTTTCGAATTGACTTTTGGTTACTTTTCAGATGCAACAATCTGAATATTTTGGCACACTGGGTTAATCGAACAGAACAGCTCAAATCTTAAAACGCGAGTGAAGAGTGGGTAAAGACATTCAACAAACTGTCGGAGCTGGGAATCGAGCTTACAAAGTGTACACCAAAGCCTTGATATGAATATTGAACAAATGTATTGGGTCTGAAAGTAAATCTCAAATACAAACCTACTTGAAAAACACCATAACCTTGTCAATGCATCCAAGAGCTCAGCAGAGGTCATGACTGTCAAACAGCTTCTTTAGAGTCCATCAGCTTTGATATGGACGACGTTATGTGAATGTAAAACGTGGACTGGAGGTGTGGGCTCTGAGTGGTGTGCACACACACTTGGGCATCTTTCATCTCTCAAAGATAGGGGTATGGTGGGGGCGCATTGATTTGATGTTTTGATGCATTGTGGGATTGTTTGATGACGGGCAGCTCAAAGTGGAGGACGTCTCTGTGATGTGTCTCCATTGGAGGACTTGAAAAGCGTCACCTGGCCTCTGAGCTGAGGGTTATGGCTGCTAGTGGATTTAAGTTCTCCCACTGAGCTGCACGGTGGCTCCATTAATGCCACATAATCCATTGAGCCTGACCTTTAGAATTTAGAATCATCTATTCCTTGTCTGCCTGTTTGTAAAGTAAAACTATCAGCTACCTCTTTATTTAAAACTGTGCCATAAATGTCATTTGTTTAATGTGAGCATGTCACAAAGAAAATAATAGGCTTGTATCACTAAGTGAGTGGTACAATGATCAAAAGAAACACAGCTCACATGGCGAGCTCATCAGATCAACAAATATTGTTGCTAGATCTCAATGTGGGTTTCATCACCCTGCATAAAGATAAAAACAAAGCCCTGTTTATTCACTCAGACAGCAGTACACCATCTCAAACTCTAGATAATCATACATTTCCAATTTACTGGCCCTGTAATGCGATTGTGCTTTTTCCTCTTTGGCCTCTACCTGACCCCGTAATGTCAGTGAATTCCCACACTACAGGCAAGAAGGCTAAAGAGGCAAATCCAATGATATACAATTTAAAAAATATAATCAATACTCCAAGTACATGAAGAATGAACATGCTCCATGGATTTGGGTGGTGTAAGAAAGCTACACGACAGCATGTGTCTGTAAACCCTAACAGAGCATTACACACTTTGACTGTGGCAGCGGCAGCAAAAGGACTGCATTCACTGCTGCTGTTTTTCCTATCTGACATTGGGCCAGTGAGTTTTTCACCAGCCATAGTAAATTGGGTGCCTGGGGCAGGCCATGGCCATGAGGGCATGAGGGATAGAGATACAGCAAAGGGGGACAGTGTGGCTGCTGGGGGGGGGGGGGGGCAAACATAACACACAGCTGACTGGTTAGCGCACTAACTAGCATGCTCTAATGCAACCAGCACTCCCCGCTCCCTCTGTTCTCTCCATCCAGTTCGTCATGAATATGGCTACATCTGCAAGTGTAATCACTCCATTGTACTCTGATTTTCTGCTCTGCTGGACAGCAGCATGGCAGCCTGCTTTTCAGCACCTCTTCCTCTGCACTCTAAGCCTCCTTCCCTCAAGTGCCCTCGTCCATTCCTGGTGACTCCTCTGCTGGTCAGGCCTGTGTGTCTCAGAGTTCCTAATCTGAACGGGCTTGAATTACACATAATTGTCTCGGCACTGTGATTGATTTCAGCCTAGGAAAGGGAAAGACATCGTACCCCTCCACCCCAAACATCTCCTCCTCCCTCCCTGCCTCTCCAGCGCTCACGAGCGGCAGCCAAGACTCTCCATCTAGTAGGAGGCAGGAGGCTTTGAAGAGATCAAAGCCAAGGCCGGGAGCAGTTGCGCGCCCTGGGAATACGGGAGAGAGGCTTTCTGCTCCTCAGCCCTATTTTCTAGCGTCATGTCGGATTGCAGCTGTATTGCATTTCGCCAGTTTTCTTAATGCTCTTGGTTTTGACTTTGACATCAGTGATCCCCCTTGGTTTCTTCAAAAACAAGGGAGGAGGAGGAGGAAAAGAAAGTGAAAGAGGAAGAAAGAGTGAGAAGGAAAGAAAAAGAAGGAGGCAACGAGCTCTACAGACCCGAGTTTTATTTTCACAACTCCATAATTGGGCAGTTCAAAGGAGAGGAGGGGAGAATGTAGCATTTGTTTTCAATTCCACAGCCGATATGAAAGGGGCGACAAACTTTTATGGGCTTCCCAAAAATTAAAGACAGGCTTTTTCACAGTCAAAGAACAGTGTGTTTTTTATGACCGAGACCACACAAAATGAACTGATAGCAAAGCCCTCCTTTTTGTCCTCCCACAGAAACTCAACAGTGCACTTCTTATGTCCATGTGCTCTGGTGTGTGTGTGTGTGTGTGTGTGTGTGTGTGTGTGTGTGTGTGTGTGTGTGTGTGTGTGTGTGTGTGTGTGTGTGTTGGATAGCCTTGTTAGAAATGGCTAGACGGAAAACACAGTGGTTTGATGTTCAGAGCAAAAACACAGAAGACCGCTGACTATATCCATCTATTCATTTAACAGCTTGGCTAATAAAGCCTAGTGGCGAGAAGGCACCCTTTGTACTGTAACTATGCAGGCCTAGATCAACCTCCTACACTGGGGACCATTAATATTTCAGCACTGTCAGATACACATTGCATGTGAGCCTCTTTAGAGCTCACACCCAGAGCAGAAAGAAATAATGAGCTTCTGAAAATATGAAACAGCAAAGAGGAGGGAGGGAGAGTGCGCGGTGCGGACTGACCAACTTCACACAACAGAGCAGCTATTGATCATTGCTCAGTTCCTTAGCAGGACAAAGTGAGAGCTGTTTGAGCTCCTCTGAAGTCTGGACACAGTGAGTAGATTTGCACCCATGTTTCACTCCTGTGGTCCTATAGTTCCTCACACAGCCATTTACAGGATGGAACACTGCTCCCCTCTATACACATCGACAAGCTGTCACAACCAACTCAATAGAACTATTCATTTTTACTCATTTTACAACTCTATTTAAGGACATAAGGGTACTAAGACCAGATGTAACAGATGTACACTTTTAAGTCAGGCTGGCTAATAAAGGATTTAAGCCACTGCATTTAACATCACCCAAAGCAATGGTATTCTACAGTCAAACTTTTTCTCACCTGGCAACAGCTTGCCATAATTTTCTGAAGACACTTCACGGCACCAGACTTTCAGATCAGCCCTGAGAGGGAACTTCCCATCCATACCAGCAACACTGTTCTAGGCTTAAGGGACAACCTTGGTGAGGCATTGTCCAGAGTCCCAGAGATCAACAGCAGGCAGTGGGTGAAGAGTGACACCCTCTGAGCAGGTGTTGTGGCTGGGGCAGATTTGGGACCACTGAGGCCTGAACTGGCTCCAGGCTGTGCAGCTAGATTGGATAAGCTGAGCGCGAGTCAATGGCATGGCACATGGCAAAGAGTGTCATACTGTAGGGTGAGGGATACTGAGGGTCAAGTAAAAGCATGTACATCAAAATATTAGACGATATGATATTATTATAGAACACAGTGATGGTTCTGGTATTGCAAAGAGGCTCAAGTTAATTTTTCTTTACTCAAAACCCGTACAAGTCACTAGCGCTGGTATTGTCCAAAGTATCAAGATTAAAGATCCAAGATTCAAGATTAACTTTATTGTCCCAAAGTGGGAAATATGTCTTGGGATATCCACTTCTGCTGCCATCAATGTTGCACAACAGAAAAAAATATAGTCCATAAATACACAATCCGTTTAAAACACAAGTTAATTACAATTCATCAGCCCATAATAAAGTGCAGTATGCAGATCAACAATTACCTTTTCAATAGCTTAACAGAACAATTCAAATTATTTCTTTAATGTTGGTTGCACAAGAAAAGAGCAAAGGATCATGGACAAAAGGGTTTACTTTGCCTTTTTGGATAATCTTGTGTTATAGTTATAACTATTTTGTAATGATATTGCTGCCTGTGTGTGGAGTGATCTGAGCTGCAGCACAGGCCTCATTTGTCATCTCAAACATTATAACAATAAAAACAATTAGATTAGTATTTTGTATTAACCAAAGACAACGAATGTGCAGTACTGTGTTGACCATTTCATTTCCACCACTGGATAAAGCTACAAGATACAAATAGCTAGAGCTGATGTCATTTTGTAACTTGACGAATTGATTGGCATTTTAACAAGTGCATGGCCTTTAGAAACTCCAACCTATAGCTCTGTTCTCATTCTTCTCACACAACAGCTTGTTTCTTGTGGTCTGGTCCAGGCTCACACTGCACAGCCTCATTGAGCGAGATGAAACGCTCTGATAAGGTGATTACAACCACATGGCGTCATTAGTGGTATGCATATGG